>NC_041407.2:70029454-70111954 GCF_900747795.2 Erpetoichthys calabaricus
TGGTGGAGAAACTGGAAAGTTCAAGTTCAAAAACTTGTGCAGTGCTTGAAATAAAAAAAGAAGTGGTCATATATCAAAGTCGCAGTAAAAAGGCGAGTCACAGCCCACTGTCTGAGTGTCACATGGAAGGGTATTAGGGTACAGAGAAAAGAAAAACAAAATAGGGACACAGTAGGGAAAAAAATGTTGAAATGTCAACTTTAATACTGAAATTTCCACTTTAATCACAGTTTATTGTCATTAAAGTAGAACGTCATAATTGTCAACTTAAAATCGTTTAATTTACTAGTTTCTCAGATCCCATCATAACTAAAGTAGCACATCAAATGATTCTTTCTATGTGTTCTTTTATGTGCTCCATGTGTGTGAATCACTATGTGCTTCTTAAACAGGCTTTTTCTTATGCCGACAGGACACAGAATACAATAGGCAGAGTGGTGGCTCTGAGGCTAGGGATCTGCACTGGCAATCAGAAGGTTGCTGGTTTGAATCCCGTAAATGCCAAAAAGGGACTCTGCTCTGTTGGGCCTTTAAGCAAGGCCCTTAACCTGCAATTGCTGAGCACTTTGAGTAGTGAGAAAAGCACTATATAAATGCAAAGAATTATTATTATTATTAAGAATTATTCCATTCATGATATTACAGCTCTCTGAACAATTTAAATACTAAGATGTATACTTGATATAATTTTCATTATGATAGGGATTAAAACATGTATTAAACATGGGGGCATGGTGGCGCAAGTGGTAGTGACAAGCTGGCGCCCCTTCCACAGACTGTTTCTGCCTTCCGCAAAATGCTTGCTGCACCGTGAGTGACCCTCGATGAAATAATTTATTGCAGCAGTAATGTCTCTTTCTAATGTACTAACCCCCAGATCTTGCCCTTCCTTTTCTTTCTCCGAATAACCAACCAACACACAATAAGTTCTTTAATAAATGTAAAACCATCTGTAAGCTTAGAATGCTGATTCTGTAAAACTTTTAAGGAACATTGAGATATCTTCGTAGTACATGCTTAATTATTCCATCCATCTATCCATCCAGGGTCACACCATTCCCAGCAAGCATATAGCGTGAGGCAGGAACAATCCCTGAATGGGGGGCGCCAGCTCATTGCTACTGCTGCGTCACCGTGCAAACACGTTTAATTAACAACAGTATACATTATTTAAATGAAGTAAAAATGTATCCTTATAATGTAATATGTACTTTACTGCATTTCATTTTAAAAATTATATCAAGACCTCCAAGAGGATAGCGCTTAGAAATCTAAATCGACTTAGAAGCCAGTCGTCATCATCTGTAAATACACACTCTCTTCTTTTGAATTGAATTCATTTATCATGTTTGTTCTATGGTATGAGATTCAATATGCAAATCCTCCATTAACTTATTTTTCTATAAAATAATGAAATAACAGTAATAATTATATTGCTACAGCTTGATTATAATCAGATGCCTTAAACTAATAAACAATTTGCAGTTAATTTCAGTGTATTTGATAAAGCCGCATCAGGGATGTGAATCTAAAAAATAAAGGCAAACCACACAGGAACAGTAGCACTGCTTTGATGCTGCGGGCTGTCAGTTTGCAAAACCGAGCCGAAAACTTGTGTAAGCAATGATTTGAGCTGGCGTGAGAATGTGCATGGCTTTACGCCAAATTTAGTTTTTAAACTTTGCAATGTGAGCGCGGAAATGAGTTATGCAACATTTTTGTGCGTATGCACCATTTATACATGAGGCCCCAGGTCTTTACATTTCCTTATCAATTAGTCAGAAGGCAAATTACTAGATCTGTATAATATGCTTTACGATACCTAAAACTGAGGGAATTTTCCCTTTGACTTGTATAGAGTTTTCCATTAAAGATGTTAAATAAAGATTTAATGAAAGTATTATCAATCATTTGTTGTTTGATCAATATTGAATGCTGTGTCCCTGCAGTGTTTTTAAGTTTATGAACAGCAGTGTTTGCTGCTGTATTTCTAAACTGGCAGTATAGTGTCTTGTATTCAACCAGCAATTCACCTATGTACTGCCTATTTCTGAGATCCTGTAAAAAACCAAAACATTTAATTAATTTTCAGTATACTACAATATCCAGAAAGTTGAATTCTTATGACCATTAATACAGAATGTTTAAGCCAGAAGTCATGGCTATATAGGGTCTTGGAGTTAGCAGGAAAGACATAATACTCTTTCCACACCCAAGAGGGGAGCATCTTTCTATACAAGTGTATAGGCTCCTCTGTTTTACTCTGCCTTGCGATACAATCAGTTTTATATGCCAAAAATACCTAGGAACAGTCAAAAGGAGCATTATGCAAATTACATAATCATGTTGGAACACTGTTAAGAGATGATGGAAAATTAGAATCTGTAGTTAGCTGTATTCTTTCAGCTGTTCTTTATATCCTAGGACTACATCTAAAAGCGCTGCCTCTGGATCAGCTTTGGAGGAACAGTCTGCACTTTTAAGGACTATGACTATGTCATCCCACATTTAGCTTTACCTTTATATTATATTATATATATATATATATATATATATATATATATATATATATATATATATATACCGTGGCATGCGGCTGGTGGTGGTACCCAGCCGGGACGCCCAAGAGGACCAGAGGAGGACTCAGACCTCCTCCAGACCACGAGGGGGCCACGGGTGCAGAGCTTTGAAGCTCAACCCTGTAGGGACCCGTGGTCTCTGCCAGGGGGCACCCAGATGCCTTGGCAGCCCTGGGGGGAAGAGGAGCAGGGACACCCAGAGTACTTCCGGGGATACAGCCGGCACTTCCGCCACACTGGGGCGTGTTGGTGGAAGATTGCCGGAGCACACCTGGAGCACATCTGGGGGATAATAAAAGGGGCCGCCTCCCTTCATTCAGGGCTGGAGTCGGGTGGAAGAGGACGAGGTCTGGAAGGAGAGAAGGAGGCGGTCTGAAGGAAAGGCAGTGTGGAAAGAGGCCTGGACTTTGGGGGTGATTTGTGCTGCGGCACCTGGTTTGTGCAATTTATTGACTTGTAAATAGTTGTAAATAAACGTGTTTCGGGACTTAATACGATGCCCGTCTGTCTGTGTTTGGGAGACAAGAGACAACTTTTTTCTAATTTTGGTTCTGTACATTACCACAATGAATTTTAAATAAAACAACTCAGATGCAGTTGAAGTGCAGACTTTCAGCTTTAATTCAGTGGGGTGAACAAAACAATTGCATAAAAATGTGAGGCAACTAAAGCAACTAATTTTTTTAACACAATCCCTTCATTTCAGGGACTCAAAAGTAATTGGACAAATTAAAATACTGGAAATAAAATGTGAATTTCTAATACTTGGTTGAAAACCCTTTGCTGGCAATGACAGCCTGAAGTCTTGAACTCATGGACATCACCAAATGCTGGGTTTCCTCCTTTTTAATGTTCTGCCAGGCCTCTACTGCAGCGGCTTTCAGTTGCTGTTTGTTTGTGAGCCTTTCTGTCTGAAGTTTAGTCTTCAACAAGTGAAATGCATGCTCAATTGGGTTAAGATCAAGTGACTGACTTGGCCATTCAAGAATGTTCCACTTCTTTGCTTTAATAAACTCCTGGGTTCTTTGGCTATATGTTTTGGGTCACTGTCCATCTGTATCATGAAATGCCGCCCAATCAATATGACTGCATTTAGCTGGATTTGAGCAGACAGTATGTCTCTGAACACCTCAGAATTCATTCGGCTGCTTCTGTCCTGTGTCACATCATCAATAAACACTAGTGTTCCAGTGTCACTGGCAGCCATGCACGCCCAAGCCATCACACTGCCTCCACCGTGTTTTACAGATGATGTGGTATGTGCTTTGGATAATGAGCTGTTCCACACCTTCTCCATATTTTTTTCTTGCCATCATTCTGGTAGAGGTTGATCTTGGTTTCCATCTGTCCAAAGAATGTTTTTCCAGAACTGTGCTGGCTTTTTTAGATGTTCTTTAGCAAAGTCCAATCTAGCCTTTCTATTCTTGAGGGTTATGAGTGGCTTGCACCTTGCAGTGCACCCTCTGTATTTACTTTCATGCAGTCTTCTCTTTATGGTAGACTTGGATATCGATATGCCTACCCCCTGGAGAGTGTTGTTCACTTGGTTGGCTGTTGTGAAGGGGTTTCTCTTCATCATTCTGTGATCATCCTACACTGTTGTCTTCCGTGGATGTCCAGGTCTTTTCGCGTTGCTGAATTCACCAGTGCTTGCCTTCTTTCTCAGGATGTACCAAACTGTAGATTTTGCCACTCATAATATTGTAGCAATTTCTCGGATGGGTTTTTTCTGTTTTCGCAGCTTAAGTATGGCTTCTTTCACCTGCATGGAGAGCTCCTTTGACCGCATGTTGTCTGTTCACAGCAAAATCTTCCACATGTAAGCATCACACCTCAAATCAACTCCAGGCCTTTTAACTGCTTAATAGATAATGGCATAACGACGGACTTGCCCACACCTGCCCATGAAATAGCCTTTGAGTCAATTGCCCAATTACTTTTGAGCCCCTGAAATGAAGGGATTGTGTTAAAAAAATCCTTTAGTTGCCTCATATTTTTATGCAATCGTTTTGTTCACCCCACTGAATTAAAGCTCAAAGTCTGCACTTCAACTGCATCTGAGTTTTTTCATTTAAAATTCATTGTGGTAATGCACAGAACCAAAATTAGAAAAAAGTTGTCTCTGTCCAAATATTTATGGACCTAACTGTACGTATATTATATATATATATATATATATATATATATATATATATATATGGGCGGCACGGTGGCGCAGTGGGTAGCGCTGCTGCCTCGCAGTTGGGAGATCTGGGGACCCGGGTTCACTTCCCGGGTCCTCCCTGCGTGGAGTTTGCATGTTCTCCCCGTGTCTGCGTGGGTTTCCTCTGGGCACTCCGGTTTCCTCCCACAGTCCAAAGACGTGCAGGTTAGGTGGATTGGAGATTCTAAATTGGCCCTAGTGTGTGCTTGGTGTGTGGGTGTGTTTGTGTGTGTCCTGCGGTGGGTTGGCACCCTGCCCGGGATTGGTTCCCTGCCTTGTGCCCTGTGTTGGCTGGGATTGGCTCCAGCAGACCCCCGTGACCCTGTGTTCGGATTCAGCGGGTTGGAAAATGGATGGATGGATATATATATATATATATATATATATATATATATATATATATATATATATATATATATATATATATATATAAAAAAAAAAATAAATATAAATAAATAAATAATTTTTTTCAAACTTGGAAACTACAAAACAGCTTTGTTGTTCCAAAAGAGATTTGTGATTGTGCAAGATTTTAAAGGAATTATTAGAAAATAAATATCAATTAATTTATTCAAAAACCTTAGACAATTAAAAAAGACCATTACCTGACCTTGAATTAAACACATATCTTCAACTAGATGCATTATAAATAATTTGTTACACAGAAAAAGCTTGCATCTGAATGTTAAGGTTATGGGATCAAATCCTAACAAGGGTAATGCAAATATAGAAGTACAGTGGAACCTTGGTTCACGACCATAATTCGTTCCAAAACTCTGGTCGTAAACCGATTTGGTCGTGAACTGAAGCAATTTCCCCCATAGGATTGTATGTTAATATAATTAATCCGTTCCAGACCGTACAAACTGTATGTAAATATATATATTTTTTTAATTTTTAAGCACAAACGTAGTTAATTATACCATAGAATGCACAGCGTAATAGTAAACTAAATGTAAAAACATTAAATAACACTGAGAAAACCTTGAACAACAGAGAAAACTACAACTGCAATAGTTCGCACTATAGTGCTAGGAATCGCTCGCTAAGAACACTTTTTTTTTTTTTTTTTTTTTTTTAAAGAGTTTTAAGCACAGGGGAAAAAATGAACATTTGAAAAATCTGTAATTTAATAAACCAGCAAGAAAAGTAACATTGCAACAATGCAGGCTACGAACCGATCACTGTAAACAGAACTGAAAACAAAAACAAGCCTCTACCTTATGCGTCCCTCCCTCTCTCGCTCGCTCTCTCTCTTTTGCGAACCTGGAGCGCCTGTGTCTCTCTCTCACGCTGCCTGTGTGTTTGTGTGTGTGTGTGTGTGTGTGCGCGGCTCTCTCTCTCGAGCGGTGTGTGTGTGTGTGTGTGTGCGCGCGCGCGCGCTGCCTGTGTGTGTGTGTGTCTCTCTCTCTTGCACGCTGCCTCTGTGTGTGTGTGTGTGGCTCTCTCTCTTGCACGCTGCCTCTGTGTGTGTGTGTGTGTGTGTGTGTGTGTGGCTCTCTCTCGTGCGCTGTGTGTGTGTGTGTGGCTCTCTCTCGTGCGCTGTGTGTGTTGCGCGCTCTCGCTCTCTCTCTTACTCGCTGCACAGGAAATGCACAGGGAGAGACTGAACATGTACAAACCGAAAGGGAACCTGGCTTGTTCGTATATCGAGTGTGTGGTCGTGAACCGAGGCAAAAGTTTGGCGAACTTTTGGTCGTAAACCGATCTGTATGTGTACCGAGACGTTCGTGAACCGAGGTTCCACTGTATAGGACATTCTCCGATACCTGCATGTTTTTTTTTTTTTCTGGGTATTTAAAAAGTTGTTCAATTGCCCACATATAAGTGACAACAAATGTCTGCTATGCCTTTTATCTAGTATGAAATCAGTTCCTGCCAGGCTCCCAATCTTTCTAACCCTTATATTTGTGTAAAGAGTGCTTAAAAATGGTTGACTGGATTCCTAGATTATGAGCAGAAATACCTTATCAACATTTTACCCTCTTAAACTTGGCTTATAAATTAAGACACCATTCACTTTGTAGATTTTTTTTACCTTTTTGTGCTGACTTTGCCAATTCTGTTGAGTGACATGTGTTTGTCAGTGCAAATATTATGTGTAAGAATAAACTGAATTAAAATAAAGTTACATTGCTTCCAGCACCTACAAAATAGACTTGAGATTTACTGTCTAAACTTGCATGTTCAGTTGCAACAGAACCCACCTTTCTTTCTTTTATTATACAACCTTCTTGTTTTATTTTTTGCAAGCAACAATTCGCTACCAGTCTACTACCAGCAGTAATTTTGCTAACCCAAATGAAATCTGCTAATCCAGTGAGGCTTTGTTATTATATGTCAATGTTATTAGCATACACCAAAGATGGAAGAGTGCATTAACACATCAAAATAAACATGATACATGGAATAAACTACTTGAATTGTTAAACAAGCAAAAACTGCAAATCAGGAGACATTAAAATACCTGAATGGCTTTTCTCCTGTGTGTGTTCGGACATGTTTTCTCAGGTCACTTAGCGTAGTAAAATATTTGCTGCATCCTTCAGATTCACAGTTAAATGTCTTCCCTGTGTGAAGCCTTTGATGTGCTTTTAATCTGTTTAAAAAGTCAAAACAAACACATTCACTGCACATTATATGGAATAATACCAGAACTAAAACATATATTTCATTAGTTAAGGGATACACGAATAAATGCAAGCAATTGATAAGATTATACAAAATGTGTTATTATCCTATAAAGCAGGCCACATTACGCTGTAATATTGCTCATTGTATCTATAAACCACGTGTATTATCAAAAAATGAAAATAATGAGCAAGGTATTAGCTATACATGGAGAATAAATGTTTAAAAGAATGCTAAATGTATGTATAAACTGACAATAGTGTGATACTGCTCACGGTTTAAGAAAGCATGTTGATAACCAAGGTGTCATCACATTTTTATGACTCTTGATACTGTAAGTATCCTGTTTTGTAATGTTTATACCATAGCTGAACTACATTCTTTTTGAACACTGCCATTTTAATATGTCAGGTGCACTTCCAGGAACATCCCTGTGCCAGGGTAGCATATTTCTTGTTTTTACAGTTTATTTATTTATTAAACTAAATTAATAATGACACTTAATGTCAAATGTATAAGTGCAATGAAATGTTTACTTGTAGCCTTGCCAAGAATAAGCAAAAATACCCCGTCCCAGAAAGAAAAACCAACACAAATGCAAATATTGTTTATTTAGGATCAAGCAAAAAAATTAAGTCAGCATGACCTTTATAATCAACATAGGACCAATTTTTAGTCAAATAGTATTTTAAACTTGTAAACATAGAGGAAGTTCCTAAGACATTACAATGTTATATTCCTTTACCCACATGCAAACTACTAAATGAACTCAGTGAATCTTCCATTCTTCCAAAGACACTTTACATTGCAGGTTATCTCCCAACACATGAAGAGCTATAGTATACATTTTAATAAATATGATATTAACAAAAATAACAATGAAAACTGAAACTAAATTATATAAAGTGAACATAATAGTTCATTTTACTAGAATCATTAAATGAAAAGTGAAGCCAAGTACAAATGGAAGTAACAGGACAAATTTAACAAGTATTTAGAACATTCCAGAACATATTGAAACTAACCACCTATAAATTCCACACTTTTAACATTAAAAATACACCTTTGGCCTTACCTGTAAAGTGTGTTGAATGCCTTTTCACATCCTTGCACATCACATTCAAAAGGTTTTTCTTTTGTATGGACCCGCACATGAATTTTTAAACTATAAGAGGTAAGGAAAGCCTTGCCACAGCCTTCCTGATTGCAGACAAATGTGTACTCTCCACGGTGGGTCTTCTGATGTGTGCGAAGGTTTCCTGCTGTGCTGTAGGTGCGTGTGCAGCCTTCAAATGTGCACTGGAATCTTTTTACCTGGGCAGACACAGACAAAGCAATGATTATAAACATACCACAGAACATAATCAAATTTTATACAAGGTTCTGAGCTTTGTTCGAATGTTGTTGTCTTTGCCAAAGACCATCACTAACTTGAGGTTATAGTCTTTAACATTAGCACTTTCCATAAACAGCTTTCCAAGTATTGTGCTGAAAACAATAGTGTTTTACTGCATATATTACTTAACACTAATTATGTTAGAAAGGTAGTCAATGATACTCTACCCATCATGGTTGCCAGAAATCAGCCAGTCTTTATAAGCATATTTTTTTAAATAATTACCATGTTGTATTTAGGCATATTATTTTTAGCCTGCACACTGCTCACACAGACTGCAAACATTGTCCAGATGTCCACTAGGTTTTTCTCCGGGATAGCTGATGTTTCTCTCAATAAATGGAATTCTAAATATGAGCAAGTGCAGGTGTGCCATCAGAAACAAGGCAAGAATCAGTCCAGGGGACACTCACACATCAGGTCAGGTCAGGTTGGGCAGCATGCACTGGTACAGTATGTTGCTGCACCCATCTCATTACGGAACAGCTCAAGATCATGGTTGGCAACCCCAGATGCAGACGCGGGGTCCAGCCCCATCCTCCAGAAAAGACAATCTGTCTGCCGCTGCCAGGTGTTATGTGGGAGTCCCCTTGGCTTGGTCCAGGAGCTCGGGTCCTCAACAATCCAAAACTGCTGAATCACCCTTGGGAAATTGCACCACATGGCCATAGTGCCATAACTAACGCTCCTTCACAATGCAGGTAATGTGTCTCAATCGGGATTCCATGAGCAAAAGCTCATTCAACACATGGATTCTCCAAAGAGACATGGTACTGAAGGAGTCCAATCTTTGTTTCAGGTCGCTAGACTATATCTATGTCCTGCGACAATACAGAAAAACAGAAGGCACCAGGACACAAAAGACCTTGACCTTTGTCGCGAAAGCCACACACCCCTTTTCAGTGACCTTCTGACATGCTCTCCTGATCAGTCTACTGACTCCACAGGAAGAGTCACCAGACACATGAATGTCACTGCAGAGGTAAGTAAACCTCCCACAAAGGAGTGACTTTGAAACGAGACATGACCACAAGACAGTCTGTCACGATAGTGAAATACACTATATGGACAAAAGTTTTGGGACACACCTCTTATTTATTGAATTCAGGTGTTTCAATCAGACCCATTTCCACAGGTATATAAAATCAAGCACCTAGCCATGCAGTCTCCATTTACAAACATTTGTGAAACAAAATAGGTTGTTCTGAAGAGGTCAGTGACTTCAAGCGTGGTACTGTGATGCCACCTTTGCAATAAAACAGTTTGCAAAATTTCATCCCTTCTAGATATTCCACGGTCAACTGTAAGCGGTATTATTATAAAGTAGAAATGTTTAGGAACAACAGCAACTTAGCCACAACGCGGAAGACCACGTGAAGTCACAGAGCGGGGTCAACGGCAGCTTAAGGTGCATGGTACATAAAAGTTACCAACACTCTGCTATTTCCATAGCTGAGGAGTTCCAAACTTCCACTGACATCAGTATAAGCACAAAAACTGTGCAGCAGAAGCTTCATGTAATGGGTGCACCAAGTCCAATGCCAAACGTAGGATGGCTACTGGACTGTTGAGCAATGGAAACGTGTTCTATGGAGTGATGAATCATGCTTCTCTGGCAGTCAGATGGCTGAGTCTGGGTTTGGCGGATGCTGGGAGAAAGTTACCTGCCTGACTGCATTGTGATTCAAGATTTAAGATTCTTTATTCGTCACATGCATAGTTATAACAGGACAACACGCAGTGAAATGCATCCTGATCCGCTAATCAAAAACTATAGAAGAATATCAGTTAGATTAACAAGAAGTCCTAGATTGAAAGATAACAATATAATAGTACATAAATAAATAAGTAAAATTAAGTGAAATAAAGTAGAAATTAGTGTTAAGGTGCAATAGTGCAGTGATTATTATGCAAAACCAAAGTTAGACAGGTGCATAGTTAAAGGACAGACCAATTCCAAAACAAGGTAAGAGTAGACGTCATGGTACAATTACAGTCCAGTCTAAGTATGTGGAGGGTCATGGATGAGATGGCACGTTCTGATTTAACAGTCTTATGGCTTGAGGTCTTTTATGTTAGGTAGAATGCCTAGAGGGGGCTGGGAGGTCTTGTGGCCTATAAACCCTTGCAGATTTTTTTTTTTTCTCCAGCCATCTGGAGTTTTTAATTTGGTTTTTCTGTCCTCTCTGGCCATCAGACCTTACTTCTATTCTATGTTAATTAGTGTTCCCTAATTTTAATTATTTATTTTGTCTTGTTTCTCTTTCTTCGTCATGTAAAGCACTTTGAGCTACATTGTTTGTATGAAAATGTGCTATATAAATAAATGTTGTTGTTGAGGATAGAAACTCCTGAGTCTCTCTGTCCTGGCCAGGATGCTATAAAACCTTTTACCCCGATTTTAACAGATGAAACAGACTACTGCTAGGATGAGATGAGTCTTTGATAATCCTAAGAGCTGTGGTGCTGCATCTTCTGGTGTAAATGTCCTGCATAGATGGTACAGCCGACCTGTAGCAGCGTTCCGCTACACGGATCACTCTCTGTAGGGCTTTACGGTCCTGAACATCGCAGTTTCCAAACCAGGATGCAATGTTCTGTGTCAGGATACTTTCCACGGTGAATGGAATCATTTTAGAATCACTGAAGAGACCCCAAACTTCCTAAGCTGTCTGAGATGGTAGAGTCTCCGCTTTGCCCTTTTGGTCTGAACTTGGATGTGTTCAGACCATGTCAGGTTCTCAGAGATGTGAACTTCCAGGTATTTAAAACTGTTCACCCTTTCCACTGGAGTCCCGTTAATGATGAGGGGCTTATAGTCCCGCTGCTGTCTCTTGCTGAAGTCTACCACCAGCTCCAGGTTCGCAACTTCATCCATGTAGGCCATCTCATCGTTGTTCGCAATGAAGCCCAGTACCACCATGTCATCTGCAAACTTCACGATAGTGCTGGAGGAATACGTGGCCGTGCAGTCATGGGTGTAGAGGGAGTACAGCAGAGGACTAAGAACACACCCTTGTGGAGCTCCTGTGTTGACAGTGATGCTGTTGGAAACACGATTACCAACCCTCACTGCCTGTGTTGAAGTCCAGCACCCACGCACACAAGCAGTTGTTGAGTGCTAAGTCCCTCAGTTTCGCAAACAGTCTAACGGGTATTATTGTATTGAATGCTGAACTATAGTCAATTAACAACAGTCTCACATAGTTCCCCTGTTTCTTGTCCACATGGTGGAGGGTGGTGTGCAGTATGTGGGAAATGGCATCCTTCGTCAATCTGTTAGGACAGTAGGAGAATTGGAGTGGGTCAACGGTGCTTGGGATGGAGGATGAGATGATGTCTTTCGGTAGCCTCTCGAACACCTTCATGACTACTGATGTGAGTGCAACAGGTTGGTAGTCATTCAGGCACGTGGGCTTATTGTTCTTTTGAACAGGAATGATTGTGGATCTTTTGAAGCACATAGGAACCACAGACTGGGCTAGAGACTTGTTGAAGATGGTGGTGAGTACTCCAGCTAGTTGGTCAGCGCAGCAACGCAACAGGCGTCCAGAAATGCTGTCTGGTCCTGCCGCCTTCCTGATATTTACTCGCTTCAGTGCTGCATGCACATCGCCCTCTGCAATGCTGAGGACATCAAAGTCCTCCGTAGTCAGGCAGTAGTTAGCGCTAGCTTCGTAACCAGCCTCATAAACGGGCGTAAAATGCATTGAGTTTGTTGGCAAATGCAAATGCAGGGTCTGTGCTTACCGTTGCGCATGATTTTCCTTTGTAGTCCGTGATGGTACACAGTCCATGCCACATGCTCTGTATGTCGCCCTGTTGAAAGTGCAGCTCTACTCACTCCTGATACCGGTGTTTGCCGTCTTTCACCACATGTCGAACGCCGTATGAAACCGCTTTGTAGGCGCTCATAGCGCCAGTAGTGAGTCCGGCATTATATGCAGCCCACGGCCCGATCGGTCAATCCACGGTTGCTGGTTGAGAAAAGATTTAACACTCACTGTGTGAACAACTTCATCAGCAAGTATACTAACAAAGTTAACTACTGCTTCCGCAAACACGTCGATGTCATCTGCGCATGTTTGGAACATGTCCCAGTCTACATTATCGAGAGCGTCCTGCAGCATGGCTTCTGATTGAGTAGACCAACGCTTCACCTCCCTCGTGACCGGAGCTTCATGAATGAAACTTTGTTTATATTCTGGCATGAGGAAAATGGTTATGGTCGGACTTCCCAAACGACGGATGTGAAACAGCTTTGTAGCTCTGCTTGTACAGAGTGTAGCAGTGATCCAGGATTCTGGCTCTCCTAGTTGGACACGTGACATGTTGGTGGAAGTTCGGCATTACTTGTCTGAGGTTTGCCTTATTAAAGTCCCCTGCCATGATGAATGCTGCGTCTGGGTGTTTGTTTTGAGTCGTACACAGAACATCGTGGAGTTCAGACAAAGCCATGCCTGTGTCCGCGTGGGGTGGGATGTAGACCGCCGTGGCAATGACCGAGGTAAACTCACGAGGCAGATAGTTAGGATGAAATTTGATGATTAAATACTCCAGATGAGGCAAGCAGTAGCCGGAGAGAATGGAAGCATTCCTGGCATCGCACCATTTGTTATTAGTCATGAAGCAGACTCCCCCACCTTTAGCTTTGTTTGTTGTGCCAACTGTGAAGTGGTGGGATAATGGTATGGGACTGTTTTTCAGGGTTTGGGATAGGCCCTTTACTTCCAGTGATGGGCAATCTTAATGCTTCAGTATACCAAGACATTTTGGACAATGCTATGCTTTCAACTTTGTGGAAACAGTTTGGGAAAGGCTCTTTTCTATTGTAGCATGACTGTGCCCCAGTGCACAAAGCAAGGTCAATTAAGACATGGTTGGATGAGTTCAGTGTGGAAGAACTTGACAGGCCCGGACAGAGCCCTGACCTCAAACACCTATGGGATGAACTGGAATGGAGACTGCGAAACAGGCCTTCTCATCCTACATTAGTGCCTGACCTCATAAATGCTCTACACAACGAATGGGCACAAATTCCCACAAAAACACTTATGTCTGCAGAGAGGGGACCAATTCCATATAAAGTCTATGTATTTAAATGCAATGTCATTATAAAGTCTCTGTTGGTGTAACGGTCAGGCATCAAAATACTTTTGTCCATTACAGTGTATGTCTGTGACAAAGTGTTAATAGTTCAACTACAGGCAAACCCTTTTGACATGGTGGTAACATTAAAGCTACATGCTAACGACATCACAATGACCAAGAATTGGAGGCTATTGATAAACAAGTTGAGGAAGTAATGAAATAAGGGAAACAATATATAATTGTAACAGGTGATGTTAATGGAGTGGTGGGAAAAGGAACAGATTCTTGTGAAGTAGGGTAATTTGGAGCAGGGCAAAGAAATAACAGAGGACAGATGCTGGTAGAGTTCTGACAGATTAATAATGTGTATCTGATAAATGCATGCTTTCAACAAGCTTATATACATGGAAGGCTGATAACGTTAGATGGTTTCATCACTGTGCAACAAAGGTATTGAAACATCATAAGAATGCCTGTTCCTTTCCTGGTGCAAATGTCAACACAGACCGTAACCTTATTTTAGCAAAAAAAAGAAAACACTGGAGGGGAGAAGAAAAAAAAAACTGCAAAGAAGCGCTGGGCCACAGTCAATGCTAAGAGAAACAGATTATTGTAGAAGGTGGAAAAGCCAAAGGATAGAGGAAAGACACAAACATTATGGCACCTGAACAATAACTTGAGGAGAGAGTTAGAGGAGGCAAGAGAAATGTAGCTAGAAGACAGATGTAGAAAACTATTTTTTGTAGATTTAATTTAAAGAGATTAAAATTCCATACCATCAAGACTTACTTTAACAACAAAGAAAGTAACATTACATATAATCGAGTCAAACTTAACAAACCTAAAATCAACCCCCACGGAGGAGAAAGTATAGAACATCAATTACCCACTGACATACAACAGGTGGGATGGGGTTCTTTCAGTTGAGCAACATAAGTCAGCATGCTATAAATGTGGTGTGGCAATTACAATCAATTTGTCCTTCTTCACTTTAGCCCATCTAGGAGTTCACCAAAAACAGCAGTTAATGGGTTAGGAGTGATTGTGGCACCAAGGCTGATAGGCATTCAAAGATTTTTGACCAGAATGTTAATTTGGTGCATGCCCAAAACATTCCCCAGTGAGGCTAGAGCTCGATTGCAACGTTCACAGGTTGAATTTTGCCTGGATTACTTTTTGGACAATTTTAACGGAGATAAATGTGCTTGACAAAAGATTTTGAGTTGAATGATTGAATGCTTTGCACATAAGGAGCTAGACAGTGTATTCTATGCATGGCTGCCTTCAACCCCTTCTCCGGATCTTTGAAAGGAAAGGAGGGGACTTTAAAATATTTTTATACATTATTGAGATGCAGTCTGAGTTTTCAAGACTGATCAATATTTCTTCTGGAATAGAATTGGGTGGTAGGTAAGGAAAATTGGGTAGGCTCATTTTAACAAAGTTTCTGATTTGAAAGTAGTGGAAAAATTATGCTGATTTGAAGTTAAATTTGAAGTGTAATTGTTCATAAGATGTAGAAAACTTAAGGGATTAAAGCTTTGTACCAATTCAGATAACTGTCAAACAGCAAAAGACAAGAGAAACAAAAGCTAGAAACAGAAAACTCACTAAGTATTATTATTAAACTGAGAAAATATATCAAACAAATTGCATGGGATAGATGCACAATCTAAAAAATCATTTTGAAAATAAGGAAGAGCTTGATAGAGAACAGTTAGGACAACAAAAGATAAAGCGCTAAATTATTTAAAGGATGGGAAGGCAGAAAAAGAGTATGGAATTCTGAAACAGAAGGGAATGAAAGGTGAGAAAAAATTAGTAAAGCTTTGTAAGAATACAGTGATCCCTCGCTATATCGCGCTTCGCCTTTCGCGGCTTCACTCCATCGCGGATTTTATATGTAAGCATATTTAAATATATATCGCGGATTTTTTGCTGGTTCGCGGATTTCTGCGGACAATGGGTCTTTCAATTTCTGGTACATGCTTCCTCAGTTGGTTTGCCCAGTTGATTTCATACAAGGGACGCTATTGGCAGATGGCTGAGAAGCTAGATTGCTTACTTTTCTCTCTCTCTTGCGCTGACTTTCTCTGATCCTGACGTATGGGGATTGAGCAGGGGGGCTGTTCGCACACCTAGACGATACGGACGCTCGTCTAAAAATGCTGAAAGATTATCTTCACGTTGCTATCTTTTGTGCAGCTGCTTCCTGAAACGACATGCTGCACGGTGCTTCGCATACTTAAAAGCTCGAAGGGCACGTATTGATTTTTGACTGAAAAACAAACTCTGTCTCTCTCTCTCTCTCTCTGCTCCTGACGGAGGGGGTGTGAGCTGCCGCCTTCAACAGCTTTGTGCCGCGGTGCTTCGCATACTTAAAAGCCAAACAGCCCTATTGATTTGTTTGCTAGAGATTGTTTTCTCTATCTATGTGACATTCTGTGCTCCTGACATGGACTCCTTTGAAGAGGAAGATATGTTTGCATTCTTTTAATTGTGAGACAGAACTGTCATCTCTGTCTTGTCATGGAGCACAGTTTAAACTTTTGAAAAAGAGACAAATGTTTGTTTGCAGTGTTTGAATAACGTTCCTGTCTCTCTACAACCTCCTGTGTTTCTGCACAAATCTGTGACCCAAGCATGACAATATAAAAATAACCATATAAACATATGGTTTCTACTTCACGGATTTTCTTATTTCGTGGGTGGCTCTGGAACGCAACCCCCGCGATGGAGGAGGGATTACTGTATATATGAAAGAAATGGTATGGGCAGATAACTTTTTGGAAAGCATCATAATACTTTTAGAAAACAAAAAAAATGTGATTGAGTCTAAGGAGCACCATCCCTTCATCTTGATATCACTTGCATCAAAGGTTCTATTGGAAGTAATAAACAACAGAACAGAAAAGAATGTGGTGGAATGCATCAGCAGAAACAAATCTGGATTGCAAAGAGGTACGGGAACATGAATGCAATGCCAAAGCTGAGATTTATAAGAGAGCACAGTCCAGATGTTTTTGTCAGCTTAATTGCTTAGAAGTAGGTTTTCGGTAAATTACATTGTGTTAAAATGCTGAATATTTTAAGGTGTGAAGAAACAGATTGGAAAGATGAAAGACTGGACTCAGCAAAGTATATGGGACAGCAGGCAAGGGTGAGGCTTAGTAAAGAAACAACATACTCTAACTTCATTGGAAGTTGAGTAAGGTAAGGTTAGCTTATCTCAGCACAATTGTTCAATGTTTCTGTGCAAGAAATTGAGAAACAATAGAGAATATGGATATTGGTGGGCAAATGCAAACTATTAGATTTTAGGATGATCAAGCGATACTAGCAAGTAAAGAAATGGGCTAGAAACTAAGTTGGATTCTATCAATGCAACATCTGAGAACTTTGGAATAAAAATTAAAGTAAAGAAGAAAGTGGTAAATATTGGGAAAAGAGAAATTATTGTAAATAAGAGTTAGAATAAAGGTATTAGAACAAATGTGTCAGTTTAATATCTTAGGAAAATAATCACAGAAGATGGTTACAGTGATCCCTCGCTATATCGCGCTTCGCCTTTCGCGGCTTCACTCCATCGCGGATTTTATATGTAAGCATATTTAAATATATATCGCGGATTTTTCGCTGCTTCGCGGGTTTCTGCGGACAATGGGTCTTTTAATTTCTGGTACATGCTTCCTCAGTTGGTTTGCCCAGTTGATTTCATACAAGGGACGCTATTGGCAGATGGCTGAGAAGCTACCCAACTTACTCTCTCTCTCTCTCTCTCTCTTGCGCTGACGTAGGGGGGTGTGAGCAGGGGGGCTGTGTGCAGCTGCTTCCTGAAGGACATGCTGCACGGTGCTTCGCATACTTAAAAGCTCAAAGGGCACGTATTGATTTTTGACTTTGTTTTTCTGTGGCTCTCTCTCTCCCTGCTCCTGACAGAGGGGGTGTGAGCTGCCGCCTTCAACAGTTTTGTACCGGCGGTGCTTCGCATACTTAAAAGCCCAATTGATTTTTTTTTTTGACTGCTTGCTTTGCACTCCTTTGAAAAGGAAGATATGTTTGCATTCTTTTAATTGTGAGACAGAACTGTCATCTCCGTCTTGTCATGGAGCACAGTTTAAACTTTTGAAAAAGAGACAAATGTTTGTTTGCAGTGTTTGAATAACGTTCCTGTCTCTCTACAACCTCCTGTGTTTCTGCGCAAATCTGTGACCCAAGCATGACAATATAAAAATAACCATATGGTTTCTACTTCGCGGATTTTCCTATTTCGCGGGTGGCTCTGGAACGCAACCCCCGCGATGGAGGAGGGATTACTGTATTTTGAGAAAAAAGTTAAATCAAGCATTGTGATGGCTAAAGATATGTTCAACAAAACAAAAGTCCTCCTCACCAGTGGAAGAAAGACCTGAAAATGTAAATAGTAAAAAGGCAGTAGCATAGAGTGTTTTACTTTACTGAGAAAAGATTTGTGCACTAAGGAAAGAAGACAGAAAAACATTTGGAAGCATCTGAGGTAACATTTTGTAGAACAATGCCAGAATAAAGTGAGTACTGAGGAGTTATGGAGAAGAGGCAAGACAGAAAAAGACTTTCATTAGAAAAAAATATGACAGAGGAGATAGTTAGGACATGTAAGTAGGCATGATGAGCTGCTAAGAAGCACCACTGCTCTGAGGAAAGATTAATGGGGAAAAAAGTTGCATGAAAGATGGAAAATGATTGCGCTTGATAATACAGTAATCCCTCCTCCATCGCGGGGGTTGCGTTCCAGAGCCACCCGCGAAATAAGAAAATCCGCGAAGTAGAAACCATATGTTTATATGGTTATTTTTATATTGTCATGCTTGGGTCACAGATTTGCGCAGAAACACAGGAGGTTGTAGACAGACAGGAACGTTATTCAAACACTGCAAACAAACATTTGTCTCTTTTTCAAAAGTTTAAACTGTGCTCCATGACAAGACAGAGATGACAGTTCTGTCTCACAATTAAAAGAATGCAAACATATCTTCCTCTTCAAAGGAAACAGAGAGGAAAGCAAACAAATCAATAGGGCTGTTTGGCTTTTAAGTATGTGAAGCACCGCCGGTACAAAGCTGTTGAAGGCGGCAGCTCACACCCCCTCCGTCAGGAGCAGGGGGGGAGAGAGAGAGAGAGAGAGAAAAACAAAGTCAAAAATCAATACGTGCCCTTTGAGCTTTTAAGTATGCGAAGCACCGTGCAGCATGTCGCTTCACGAAGCAGCTGCACACAGAAGGTAGCAACGTGAAGATAATCTTTCAGCATTTTTAGACGAGCGTCCGTATTGTCTAGGTGTGCGAACAGCCCCCCTGCTCACACCCCCTATGTCAGGATCAGAGAAAGTCAGCGCAAGAGAGAGAGAGAGAAAGTAAGTTGGGTAGCTTCTCAGCCATCTGCCAATAGTGTCCCTTGTATGAAATCAACTGGGCAAACCAACTGAGGAAGCATGTACCAGAAATTAAAAGACCCATTGTCCTCAGAAATCCGCGAACCAGCAAAAAATCCGCGATATATATTTAAATATGCTTACATATAAAATCCGCGATAGAGTGAGGCCGCGAAAGGCGAAGCGCGATATAGCGAGGGATCACTGTATACTGAAAAAGTTTGGAATATACCAGAGTGTGAAAAGGAAGATGCAAAACAAGAAATGTTTGACTCTGTATTTCATGAGAAGGACTTGCCTATAAACACAAAACTAATGGAGCTGTATAAAGGAGGAAAACAAGGTTAAATGTAAAGTTAACTAAAGGAAAATTAGTACATCATGTCTTTTCAAATCACAGGAAATCCACCCACACATACTTTGCCTTAATAGTACTATTTCTCAAAGATTAAAAAAGAAAAAAATTGATGTGATGCTTCAGTATGACATAAATAGAAAAGCAGAATATTTAACATTATTTTGATTTTTCCTAGCATTCTGCTTATGCTATGCACATATTACAATATAACTGGTGTGATTTTGGGATGGACTGAATCCTTCTGACAATCAAAAGCTGTACATATTTCATGAAGGTCTTAAACAATTTCCTCCCCAGGCCATACTGTAATATGAGGTATGCAGCGACTAATCTTAGCCTTCATGATTAACTTATACTTGTAGGAGCCACCCTGTTTTCTAATCGTAAATACAGTGGAACCTTGGTTTGCGAGTATCTCAGTTTACGAGTGTTTTGCAAGACGAGCAAAAATTTTTAATAAATTTTGACTTGATAATCGAGCGAGGTCTTGCAGTACGAGTAGTATGTATACTCTTTGTCTGCTGAGCGTCATGTGATCACAACTGAGCTGATGGTTCTTCTCTCTCTCGCTGCGGGATTGTGGACAATCGTCTCCTATTCTCCATCTGAGTCGGCGTGCCTCACTCATAGTAAACATCCATACGAGCGTATACTGTTTACTACAGCATTAGCTTGTGTGTGTATGTGTGTGTGTGTGCTCGCTCACGTGTGTGCGTGTGTGTGTGTGCTCGTGTGTGTGTGTGTGCTGTGACGTGCGAGTCCCCGTCTTGCACACTAAAACACAAAGCTGAGTCTCAGTACTTTAGCAACACCAGCTTTATTCAGCTTGAAACAGACACAGCAGTCAGGCAGGGCCCTGCACATTTATGATGTTCCTAATTCCTTGTATCACCCATCGACGGCAGGCACTTATAGCATGTCCGCGATCTTTTCAGATTCGCTTTTACGCCGAACTGCTACAGCACTGGGAGACTGCGATTGCTTTGGGACGCTCTTCCGCGTGTCGTCCCGTTGGGTGGAATCCCACAAGAGTTTACAAACTCACTCACACTAGCCATGATTCTTTACAAAGGTAAAGTGCAGGTTAATTGGTTTATGTATTTTTACTTTATATTTTGTATTAATCATTTTTATATGAATAGTTTTGGGTTGTGGAACGAATCATCTGAGTTTCCATTATTTCTTATGGGAAAATTCACTTTGATATACGAGTGCTTTGGACTGCGAGCACGTTTCCGGAACGAATTATGCTCACAAACTGAGGTTCCACTGTATTAAACTTGTCCAATATTTATGACTCTGAGTTCTATAGTACTCTGGGAGCACAAAGTGTTTTAATTGCAATGCATCTGAGGTCATGGCTGAAAGATAGAAAGCCATAAGAGTCAAGTGGATGAACGTAAATAAACATGGTGGCAAAGAAGGAAGGTGTTATCTCCTGAATGAGATGGACTTTTCTTATTTCCTTTTATTTTTTCATTATAAAAAATGCAACTACTATCACAGCAAGATGAGCTTGATTGTCATCTGATAATATTGTTCAAAAGATTTTTCCTTGCAGGAAACTCTACGAGATTCCAGCAATAGAGAATCAAGATTCTATGAACTGTGAATGTATATCTGCAAACGTATGGTGTTCCTGGTGGACATACAAGCTCGTAATCTTCTAGAGTGTGCTTCAATAACTAAAGAGGCACTAGAGAACAATAAAACTAGTGTAATCCGTCATTATGCATGGGGCCTCTCTCATTTTTAATATTGGTACAATTAAAATAATATCTATAATATCTATTATTATTTGGCTGACACCTTTATCCAAGGTGTCTTGCAACACACAAGATATAATGTTACATTTTTTCAATTGGAGCACAGGCAGGTGAACTGGCTTGCTCATGGTAACACAGTGTCAGTAGCGTGATTTGAATAATCTCTAGTTTCCAGTTTTAGGTACACTTAATATTGAGTGAATATGTTATTCCTCAATGTATAAGGTTAGAGAATACAGTAAACTCAAAAATAGTCTCAGCAATTGACATATATTGCATACCATGCAGTTACCAAATTACACAGACAAATCTTTTTGCTTATGACATTTTTAATGTGTTTTGGAAAATTACATAAGGTGTCACAATAAAATTAGTAGCACTGACCTGAGAACAACTGTATTTTCAATGGTTTCAGTTGTTCTTTTAATGTATAACTTTATCTCAACCCAGCAATTTATGCAACTATCTAGTAAAAAAGTTAAAAACGTGTTACTCTTGGCACAGTTAGAAACAAAAATAACTAAAAAAAGAAAGTAGCTTATTTTATCTTGTTCAAGACATTCTTTGGAGACAGAAAGACGAGCATTTTTCTGGAAAATTCAAGAGTGTATGATAGTATGTAATCACAAAAAATACACATGCATGTGAATTTTTCTCAATGAACTTCTCACTGGTTAGCAATGAGTGGGTTGCTGCAGCAAACTCTCCATTATTTGCTATATTCTACCTGGAATTTTGTACCAAAAGCTTATTTAAAAATTAAATACACATGCAATAACATTTTATTTAAAAAGCATCCAGCTGCATGCAGATGCTCTCAGGATACAGGCGCCCACAACATGCTGCCTATAACAAAAGCAGAAGTAGATTCATGCTGACAAACTTTTCTCAAATTTCTTAAGTGCATGTTTTATTCAGGTGCTATGCAAGCTATTTAAGAACATATTCTGCGTTTTAAAGTAACTGATAAATGCGTCATAATTGTTATACTGAAAAGAAGTGAAGGGGTGCCATTTGTGAAACCTGGGCTTGAAACTAACTTGTAGGCATCCTGCACAAACTTAGTAATTCCTACAAATTTGAATTATGAATATTCAAATTTCCTGCACATATTTATTTGGTAAGTAATTCTCAACATCTTTTTAAAATTGCTATTTTAATATTGCCCTTTTTCTTGTTTACATTTTGCATATTATTATTATTATTATGCATAGGATGTCATCATTTGTGAATTTCCTCTTGGGATTAATAAAGTATCTATCTATCTATCTATCTATCTATCTATCTATCTATCTATCTATCTATCTATCTATCTATCTATCTATCTATCTATCTATCTGCCTTGCAGACCATGACAAGAGCATGGAGTGGCACAATTCGGCAACAGGCTCTTCAGTGGAGCTAAGCAAGTGCACAGTAGGAGTCATGGATGTGCCTAGTGCATGATGTCCTGTGTTTAAACTCCACTGTAGAAGAAAGCTAAACTTTGTTAAATCGAAAGTTACAAAAAGGCTGAAGTATATGCTTATATGAAAATCAATACAAAAATGTAGGAAATTGACTTTGATTGTTTAGTGAATTCATATTCAGTTTCAGTCCTTTTCATTTGACTAGCTGACCTCTGCCAATTTGGGGGTGAATTTAGAGGCTTAAAACACTCAAAATCATAACCCCTTTAAAATTTATGCTGAGCTGACTGCCTTTAAACCTGTTTCTGAAAAGTAAATTCAGCAATACATAGAAAAAGATAAAAAAACAATGCCCAAGGATAACTTTTAAGAAAGTAAGTACTGTTTATACAGTATATACCAATTGCTAAGGCTGCCATCTTACTCTGAAAAGAATAACATTTTAGGTGAAAAATGAGGACTTTGTTGGAGGCTTTTGCCTATGATAACACTAGTCACCTTTACATTTTGTTACAGTTTTTTAGAAATGACGTTTCACAGAAAATGATTCTCAAACCCACTTTCAGTGGATCTGAGAGCAAGAGCCTACCCTGGCTGCACTGGGCACACTGCATTAAAAGGGCCTGAACAGTGTAACAGTCCATTGCACACATCCACACCTCACACTGGAACTATTTAACCAAAGCAAATATGCTTTGAGAATGTCAGGTGGAATAAGGGAACAAGCCACAGGCACATAAGGAGAACATACAAATTCCAAACAGACAGTCATGTACTGGGTTTGAACCTAGTATGCTGGATCTATAAAGTGGCAATGATAATCACTGTGCATTACTGCGCCACATAAGATAAGAATATGATAACATTTTAAGTAAATATAAAAGACAATCTGAGAAACTTATTGAAGGCAAAATGTTCCCTAATACCTTTATCACTCATGTGAAAAAGTAATTGGCCAATTAGTTACTTAATCAACCAGTGAGACAAATTTAAATTATAATGTGTAAAATTAGATTAGACAAACCCAAGCTTTATTGCTACCATTAGAAAGACACTGGGAACAAATGGTATGCATGGGAGAGCTGCAAGACAAAAACCACTGTGAAACAAGATAAAGGCATGTCTAACATTTGCTAAAAACCACCTTGATTACCCCCAGAACCTTTTTAGATAGTGTTTTGTACACAGAGGAGTCAAATAGTAGTTTTTTTGGAAGACATGGGTCCCAATACATCTGGAATTAAACTAACACAGCTTTCCAACACAAGGACATCCTGCCCACAGTCCAACATGGTGGTGGAATAATCGAGGGAAGCACAATTATCACACTCCCTTATAACCGAACTGCCAATGCGCTAGCGAAAAGAGCTGGTCGACTGTTCCCTGGTCTGGACAGAATCCACATTGTTCCTTCCTGTATCTTGGGTTTTTCCACTGGGTTGAGATTTCCCTCAAGCACCCTGGTATAGGCTTTACCTGGAAGGAAAAGGAGTGTGATCCCTCTTTAGTTTAAACACATCCTCTGGTCACCTTTCTTAAATATGAGGACCACCACACCAGTCTGCCATTCCAAGGGTACTTTTATACAGTTTCCATGTGACATTGCAGAGGTGCGTTAACCACATTGTTTCAATTACCAGTGCACCATGATGGAGTCGGAGTCATCGGACCAACATAGTGACTTTAACAACAGTGATGGGATCCCCCAAGGAAGAAAAGTATCAAATGTTATTTCCTAGCTGAAAAGGAAAGAAGTTAAACACAATGTTTCAGTTGCATAGCCTTCATCAAATGTGAAACTATAAAAGGCCAAAAATTTTGTCTCTTGCCTTCAGAAATGTGGCCTCGATTCAGGGCTTGCCTTTCAATACATGTGCTAGTCCTGTTGTAATCTTTGCCTAAACTGATGGACTTTAAGTTTCAGGTTCTTTGACTTGGAGGATGGCTTCCATACTATCCATCACCCATACATATCTGGTACAGTAATCCCTCGCTACTTCGCGGTTCACTTTTCGCGGATTCACGACTTCGCGGATTTTTAAATACAAGTGATTGCCCGCCTATCGCGGAAGTTATGTTCCAGACCCATCAGCAACAGGAGAAAATCCGTGATATAGAAAGACCATATAAATAAACATTTTTTTAGTTTAAGCCTTAAAATACCCATCCCACATGCTTTAAACACATGTAAACTTATAAAACACACTTTGTTAACACATATGATATGTGGATGTCGGGCTAAGGATATGAGTAACATCTCACTATTATAAAACATTTTAACTTCACGCAAGACATGACAGTGAGACAGGAAAATTGGTGATGTACACCTAAAAGCCTGATTGTACAGGCTTTTAAATTATTGACACGCAGAGCGACAAGCAGCACAAACCCAGCACAAAGTCCACTTCTCCTTAGCGTTCATTCAGCTCCCCACCCCCTTGACAATGCGAAGTGGCAGGAGCCTATTGCGCTTCCGGGGAGGGGGGGGGGTTTGAGCGAAGGTGCGTTCAGCTCTCACACACCCACACACACACACTCCTCGAGCAGAGCGACAAGCAGGCATTTTGGCAGAAGCAGCACAAAGTCCATTTCTGCTCAGCGTGAGTTCAGCTGCCCCCCTTCACAAAGCGAGTGCAGACACATTGACGTCTGATCGCTGCGTGCAGGCAGTGTGCAGTGTTGGTCTGAGGTGTTTAAGAATGTAGAAAGTGTTTAAGAGCATAGGAAGTGTTTATAAGAGCGTGGGAAAGGTTAACAAGAGAGTGAGAAAGGTTTATAAGAGTGTGGGAAGGGTTTATAAAGCCTTAAAATATGTATAAATAATAAAATAAATATAGGTCGCTACTTCGCGGATTTCACCTATCGCGGGGGGGCTCTGGAACGTAACCCCCGCGATAGGTGAGGGATTACTGTATATGCTGGTCTTACTATAAATACTAGACAGTATTAATTTAATTTTTACTACCATTATTTTTGCTTTTTTAATAGGATAATGTTATCTTTCTGAAAATGTTTTTGCTTAAACTGTATAAACATACCATAAATAAAAAATACTGTCCATATAATTAGATTTAATCAGATAAACAGTTGGACATAATTAACTATACTTTGTTTGTTTCTTGTTTGAAATTAATTGCACGATTTTGCTATATATTTTTGGCAAAATAAGTGTCTGGCTTTCCAGTTTCTAATTTTAAATTTTACACAAGTTCTGTGTTTATACCTTGTAAAAATTAAGAAAAGCATAGTTAAAGCCAGTTAGTGTATAACTCTGTACAGAAGAAGTTGGGAAATAAGAAGAAAATAATATTTATTTTGGCAAAACTTACTTTATATATAGTAAGGGAGATAAATGAAGACATTTTCTTTCACTAAGAAGCAGCTCCTGCTGCTTTACAGACTATACTACAGGAAACTATTATCTTGGTCAAAGCGTGATGCTGATTGCATCTGACAAGTAAAGAAAGTGATGAAGACTAAAATGTCATGGAGCATTTACCAAAATCTGTGTACTTCTTTTGTTGAAACTAATGCATTTGCATTCCCAATATGTAAATTGGAGTAACTACACTGATTTGCCAAGTATACAGTATGCTTATGTAGAAAAGTTAATTCTAGTTTAAATAATCAAATCTTAGATTATTCAAAAAATATAACTCTCGTTTAAATATTTTCAAGTTTTGGAGCTGAATAGTTAACAGACCTGTGCAACATGATTGTATTCTTGGAGACCAGAAAGGAAATGTGATCATCAAGCATTCAAAGGAAAGAGTGAGCCATTGCAGTATTTGTCATATTGAGCTATCAATTTACTGAAGCAGGTAATGAAGGTGGTTGAGAAAGTGCTACAGAAAAAAAAACTGCAATCAACTGAAAGTTAGTGAAATGCATTTGGTTTAACTACTGGGAAGGGAACAACAGAAGCAATCTTTGTCGTCAGGAAAACACATAAAAAACATTACGCAAAGGAAATAAGAGCCACTGGTGTGAAGAGCAAGAGTGGCTTTTATTTGTAGAAAGTGTGCAAGAGTGGTAAATTATGCTGATGTAAGTTCTGCTATTTTGGCAACTTTTAAAGTGAAAACAGAGATGGAATTGAATTGAACTGTTATGGAATAAATTCTGGCAGTTGTCCCCAAGTTCAACTTCTGAAGCAGCATGTCTGGCATTAAAGGGAAAAGTTGATGAAAGCTATGTGAGGAGTAGCAAGTTCTGTGGGAGAGAGATGTGGCACATGAAGGCGGAACATGAAACCAAGCTAGAAAGTACAGAGATGAGAAGGATCATATGGATTTGTGTAGTACAATCGAGTAAGAGGAAAATGAATGCCATGTTAAGGGAAAGACTGGAGTCCATAGGTGGTGGGCTAAAAAGAAATAGACTAAGGTGGTGTAGGCATGAGCAGCAGCAGGCAGAGGATAATAGGAAAACCAAAAAAGATGTTGCGGGGGTGGTGTGAGATGATATGGAAAGAATGGGTCTCACCTCAAAAGGATGCTGAAGGAAAATATTTTGGGGCAACTGCTTAGCCTGGGTAAATCCAGAAACCCGCGATGATGGCAATTCTTTATCCTATTCATATATCTTTGAATCTAACAACTTTTTTCAGTGTCACAGTAAACTGACACTGTGCAGCAAGCATTGGGTGATAACAGTACATAACGGACAGCCATCTTTAAAACCATTATTAAAAAATAACCAAAATAAATGGGTGACATGGTGTCACAGTGGTCAGTCCTGTCTTAGAGTTTTAAGCTTTAACGCCAATCTCAATACTGTCTATGTGGAGTTTGCAAATTTTCACTGTGTCTGTGTTGGGCTTCCACCAGGAACATTAATTCTCCTCACACACAAGAAGGGGATTAACTGGCAACTCTATTAGTGAGTGATGTGTGCACTCTGCAACTAATTGAGTTCCTGTTTAGGTTAGGTTCATGTCTTGCGTCAAAACTTGCCTGGGTAGGCACTGGCTTCCACACATCTTAAATAAGATAAGTGGTTTAAAATATGAAATGATAAAATGATCACATTTAACAACACTCAAGTATTACCTAGGGTGAAAAACAGAAACAGAAAACACACGTTAAGTTTAAGTAATTCAGTAATAATGATCGCATACTGCATCTGGATTGTAGTATTAAGAGCAGCCTGCTCTTTTGATACAATGCATTCTTAGGGGGAAAAACATTAATCAAGACCAAAAAAAAAAGGCAGAAAGGAATTTAGTTTTTTCTGAGTTGTCTCTGGAGACACTCTAGTTTACAATAGAAAGCCATTTAAAGCCAAAGAGGCTTGCCAGACTCTTAACAAAGCAAATGTTGTTCTTGTTTAAATACTAAATACTAGCATGAAAAAACGGCTTGACAGTGGGGCAGAAAGAACTTTTACTGTGTGCAGGCCATGGAAATTTAGTTCAGTACAATATGTTCTACAATGATCTTTACTCTTTTAATCTGAGCTGAAAATTTCTTTATCATAAATTCGGCACCTGAAAAGCTTCAAAACTGAACTCAATATGTGGAAGAGAAAATTAAAGGATATGTAGTCTTTCAGTCAAAAACATGGAATTTACACAGATTTTTTCTCGGAGTAATTTGATTTTCCTTCCACATCTGAAAAAATGGCAAATTTGTTTAAATAGAGATTCTTAACTGTCCTAATGTAAGCCAATAGCATTGGTATACGTAAAACATTGAAGACTTACTTTCACAACATTAGACATCAAAGCAATTCCAGGTAAGACATGTTCCCTACTGTAAATATTGTTTTTTTAAGGCTGATTTATGCTTTATCACTTCAAAATTCACATGTAAACAAATTACCTTATCTATATACCAGTAAACCCCTGATTCTCTAAAGAATCGCAAATGCAAGAATGGCAATCAGTTTCTGTTCCCTCCGATATTTGGAGGAATGACAAATGATGGAAGGTGGGAGCGTCCTGGTAAAGTTTCCATTGAATTAAATACATATATTTGAACTAAAATTCATCAATTTATTAAAACAAAAATTGAATTTTAATTGTTACATCATTTAAGTCCAAAATGTCTTTGAGTTGTTGCACTTATAAATAAAAACAATATCGGAGTGGAAAGGTTTAAATGAAGTAAATTGGAAACAAAACATTCATAAAATGGTAAATCCAAAATAGTTAAAATATCTCTTTATAAACCACATTTTGAGTAAAGATGGTTTGCTGTCCTTGAATTAGTTCTCCCTGGTATGGAGTAGTTAAAACCTTTACTTTAACGTCACACGAACGCCGAACTCTTGAAAAGGCAACATAAAGTTGACCATGTGCAAATACAGGCTCAGACAGGGTAAATGCCTACTTTGTCCATGGTTTGTCCTTGGGATTTGTTGATTGTCATGGCAAATGCAGCCTTAATGGGAAATTGCCGTCGTTTAAGTTTAAAGGGTAATTCCAGGTCAGAACTTGTAAGGTCAATTCTGGGAATCAAAACAGTATTGGTAGTATGGGATCCCGTCAGCACTTGTGTCCCAGTAACATTTTCTGTCATGGTGTTCACGACTAACCGTGTACCGTTGCATAACCCATGTTTAGTATTACGGTTTCTCAATAGCATGACTATTGTCCCCACTTTAAGGTTAAGACTGTGTTGTGGTAATCTGGCCGGGTTAATAGTGTTTAAATATTCTAATGGGAAATGAAGATGCTCAGTTTCGTCTTCAGAATCAACACTGTCAGTACTTAGAAAGACGCGTCTTTCTCCAGGAAGTAATGCAATCACTTGGTTAATTATGTGATCAACGTCAATATTCTTTAGACATAATATAGCCCGGTGCGTCAAAAGTGGTATCTGGTCTAATGATATCGCTTCACCAAAAACCTCTGTTACCAGGTCGTCGCAGATAAAGGCGTGAGGAATTTGAATAATATCTGGGTGAAGTTCAAACACATTGGTAAGGTTTCCATTTCCTAGTTGCAACAACCAATTGGTATATGCTGGATCTGTACACCGCATGTTCTCTACCAAGCTTAGTTTCTCAAAGTAATGCCAATTTTCTGCTGTGGCTGTGTCGTTAGGTAGAAGTTACCGTTATGTGATTCAAATATGCCACACTTACTGCTGGCACAGTGGATTAGAGCAAGTTTAGTTTCCAGGTTGTGTTGTTTGGGCGCATCTATGCGGTCTCGTACAGGTTGTGTTGTTTGGGCGCCACCTACCGACTCTGGGAAGCCGCTGGGTTTGACTCTGGGGCGCTGAGGCGCTCTGGCGCATGCACCTTGGTGCGTCCTGCGTCCGCCGTTCGTGCATATAGTGTGTTGTAGGAGCCTCCGTTTATTGTTTTTATCCATGCGTCCGCCGTCTGTGCATATATTAAATTGTTATTTAGTAATATAGTAGTATAGATAGATATATATAAAGGAGAGTTGGGATCAGAGAGACTGTGTTTGTGGAGGGATGGTGAGTTAAAGCGGGTGTTGGAGTCACGTGATCATCTCCCCTCCCATTGATCTCATTTCATTCACTTCATTTCGCTCCGAGCTGAGCTCCGCTGCTGGCACGGTCTTGCCGTTCTTTTCCATTAGTGTTTAGTCCTTTCTCCTTTACTGATTTACTGTTTAGTAGACGCGCTACTTACTGAATAGTATTTTTTCCTTTAGTGTTTCTACTTAGTGTTTCTTAGTGTTTAGTAGACGCGGTGTGCGAAAGGAGAGTTGGGATCCGAGAAACTGTCTTTGTGTGTTTGTGGAGGGATGGAGAGTTAAGTGGGGTGGGGGAGTCACGTGATCATCTCCCCTCCCATTCACCTCATTTCATTCACTTCATTTCGCTCCAAGCTGAGCTCCGCAGCTGACGCGTTCTTGCCGTTCTTGATTTGCTTTTCACATGGCCAACTATACATTGCATGCTCAAGAGTAAGCTCAGCGCACAGCTTGGTCATATTACAACCGAAGGGGTGAACTGACAACATGGTATACAAAGAGATCCTTAACAAATAATTATTGGTATATTTTCCCTCAGTTTATTATTTAAAATTTTAAAGCAGTACTTCGCCGCTGTGAAGCGTGGGTATTTTGCTAGTCTATATATATATAATTCACTAAGGCAGCCGACCATGGCAGGCAAGACAGAGCCCCGCCCACCAACAATTCACTAAGCAGCAGACCATGGCACGCAAGACAGAGACCATGGGATACGCACGACAGAGCCACGCCTGCCAACTCACAGAGCCCCGCCCGCCAACTCTAAGACCATGGGATACGCACGACAGAGCCTGGCCCACCAACTCTAACCCTCCTCCCGTGTCGTGGGATATGCATGACAGAGCCCCGCCCGCCAATTCTAACCCTCCTTCCGCCTCCAACCTCGCTCTCGAGGCATGCACACTGCCTGCTCATGTGCCAGCACGCAACACCTCAACAAACACCGCCTCAGTCGCTTTCATCTCTGCTACAGTCCACATGCACCTCTGAGCCACGTTGACTTTTCATTGTTCTTTTCGATTCTGGCTGCTTTTCTATATATAATCCACCAAGTCGCCCGACCATGGGATATGCATGCAAGACAGAGCCCCGCCCGCCAACTCTAACCCTCCTCCCGCGTCATGGGATACGCATGACAGAGCCCCAGCCGCCAACTCTAACCCTCCTCCCGGAACACTATGACAAACTCAACACAGAACAGAAACACGCTGTTGACACTGTTTTACACACTGCATACAGTGATTCCCAGCCCTGACAAACATGCTTCTTCTTAGATAGTCCTGCAGGACCAGGGAAAACCTTTGTCTACAAAACCCTGATTCATACCATCAGAGCTAGGGGAGACATTCCTACAACCGTAGCATCTACAGGAATAGCTGCAACATTGTTACCGGGTGGACGAACTGCACATTCTGTTTTTAAAGTACCGTTGAGGCTGAATACTACTTCCACATGTAACATCAAACCTACCTTGCCACACGCTCAACATCTTCTGCAATCCAAATTGATAATATGGGACGAGGCGCTAATGACACATGCACACGCATTCCAGACAGGCAGTGAGATTGTGGTATGCACAACAGAGCCCCGGACGCCAACTTTAAGACCATGGGGTGCGCACGACAGAGCGCTGTTCTTAGTCACAGAAGCATAGTCATACAGTCTGCTCAACAATACGCTGACTACATGAATACTTCCGGAGTTTATAGTGGCGAGGCAGAAATTCTGGCAATGTCCCAAATGCTTCCAGCTACTATCCCCATTCACTTCCGAGATATCCCTGACCCCATCAGATTCAAATTTGCCTTTTACTTTTACACGCACACAATTTCCTGTTAGATTGGCCTTTGCAATGACAATTAATAAGGCACAGGGGCAAACTTTCAAAAAGATATGCCTGTATCTGCCAAAACCAGTTTTCAGTCACGGACAATTGTATATTGCTCTCTACAGAGTTTCATCTTTTCATTCACTCACAGTTGTATCCTCAAACCCACCCCATTTGGACAACTGTTAAAATTTAATTAAAACGTTAAAATTATACAAAGTTATTGTCTGTCTGTATACCCGCATTGTTATCACTCTTTAATTTAATACTATTCTTTATCAGTATGCTGCTGCTGGAGTATGTGAATTTCCTCTTCGGATTAATAAAGTATCTATCTATCTATCTATCTATCTATCTATCTATCTATCTATCTATCTATCTATCTATCTATCTATCTATCTATCTATGTCGTTCAGGAAGTGTTCACCCATCAATAAATAATTATATGGCGTATGCTACGCCGTGGGTTGGCTAGTAACTTATGTTTTTACAACTCTTTCACAACCTCTTTTGGATTTGAGATGCTCACAATAATGCAAGAAGACACATGAGCAACACACATGACATGATGATTGAACATAGCACACAAAATCAGAATAAACCCTGCCTCAATTGTCTAGCTCTACTCCATTATGCAGGCTGCAGCGAAGTCTACTTAGGTGTACCACTGCAAAGATGGTCAGGTGAAAACTGTAATTGCATGTGCTTGAAAATCACCCCGGAGTTGGTCTTGATAACTACAAAAATTCAGCTTTATTTTGAGCTTGAAAAGGGGTCTTAAATTACTTTATTCACATGCCCAAAGTTTCATAAAGTATATGTATATGATTCAGAGGAAGCCTGGGTTATATACACAGTATACACTCAGACCTCAAATATACCATAACTCACTGTAATATTTTAAATGTTTATAAAATCATTTAATTAACTTTATTCCACTCTTTTCTAAAAGAAATGTATTGCATGTAGTGTATTGTGGAATTAATGAGATATTCCTCCCAGTAACATCTTCCCCACCACCCCATCTCTCTCTCCCATTGCTAGCGTAAGTACAATTTTCAGGGTTCACCCATGATAGCTGGTTGCCCCTTCAAAGTGGGTATTTGAGCAGACACTTTCACAGGCAAATGCTATTCTTAACACCAAGCTCTAACCTTATTCTTACTCAAGGTGGACGAGATATTTGACAAAAAGTAAAAAAAATCCATTTGAATTTAACCAAGCATGTACAGTTGTGAAAAAGTTCATAATTCTTGGAAATTTTTTCAAACAGTCAATGAATTACAATGTACTGTACAACTGAAGAGAATTCTGTACAAATGATACTGTCCACAGTGTAGGTATTCTGCAAGTACCACTATTACAGCACACAATATCAAGGTGGTGACAAAATCCTAAGGTGACAGCTAATAATTTTAATAATATCTGTGTTTAAGATTTGAAAACACTGAACAAGAATTGTGTGTGATAAGCCAAGTCAGAATTTAATTTAGATAGTAAGAGTTACATAGCTATTTATAGGTTATTATTGTATGTGTTATTGTACAAGTACATAGTTATATCTATAAAATTCACTTATATGTTGTTTTGGTGCCCTGAAGAGGGAGTATTGGTTCAGGACTGCTCATGAATTGTTTGGAGGCCTGTAAATGACACACAAGTGTGTCTCTGGATTCAAAAAGGCCCAAAACCAAGGTACATGTATAAACCCAATACAGGGGAAAAATTGTACAGAGCGCTGAGTTTAACATGATGCTGACAGAAACTCACATACAAAAATGTATGTGAATGGACAGAGTCATAGTACTACAGTAAAGTAAAAGTTCTGTCTGTAACTTATTTGTAGGGTGAACCAGCAGCCGATGCTCTTTTTTTTTTTTTTATTATTTTTTTAACTTGGAACCATTGTAATTACTGTATATAGCACCTGCACTTATTTTTTTGTCATGTTCTTGCAGTAAACTGCATATATATTTGCAAGAAATTTCTTTGGAAATATTTGGCATGTCTGGAATAAATCAGAAATTCAGTTTTGGAACATTTATTTTTGTCTTGTGTCTTAGTTCTCCCACCTACTCATCACTCAGTTACAGCTCTGGCAGTTTCGAGTCTAAAACTGTGCAAAGATGCCACTGCACGAGGCACCACATTTTTGGTGGCAGAGGTGGGGTGGGGCGGGATGAACTTGATGGACTAGCAGCAGGAGACATCTGATGAAGAAAGTTCAAGTGAGATGAAGGATCCTGTAGATTCACAAAAAGGCAAAAACATTGTGAATGGATTATTTTTATGTATCTGTTTTGCTGTTATATTGTGGGAATGGGATGGGGGGAGGGTGCAATGACATTTCAGAAGCATGACTTACCACTGTTCATCTATTTCAGTATGCATACAGAGCCAACTGGTCTAGGATGATGCAGTGAATTTAGGTCTATGCTTTATTTACCAGCACTTTGATAATACAGGGGCATATGTAAGGATCTTCTTTGTGGACTTTAGCTGTGATTTCAGTACAATCATCCCAGAGCTCCTAGATAAGAAACTCACCCAGTTCAACCTGCCTAGTTCAATATGCCATTGGATCACAGACTTTCTTACAGATAGGAAACAGTACGTGCGGTTGGGCAGATACATATCTGACCCATTAACCCTTAGTACTGGTGCATTGCAGGGATGTGTTCTTTCCCCCACTATTCTTCTCACTTTATACAAATGACTGCACCTGTAGTGATTCATCTGTCAAACTAAATTTGCAGATGACATAACACTAATAGGCCTCATTTCAAACAATGAAGAGTTCATATACAGACAAGAGGTGGAAAACATAACATTGTCCTTCAGCCATAATAATTTGGAGATTAATGTTCCAAAAATTCAGGAGATGATCATAGTTTTCTACAAACAGTCACCTGCTCACCTATCACTTGCTATAAATAGCTCAGTCATTGGCAGAGAATGTTCCTTTTGTGTCAGCTGAGGAAATTCAATTTCCCTCAAACAATATTGGCCCAATTCTACACGGCCATTATCAAATCCATTCTGACCTCATCTATAACTGTCTGGTTTGGTGCTGCCTCTGTTCAGGCTAAAGCCAATCTGCAATGTATCATCAAAGCATGTGGAAGGATCATAGGCTGTAACTTACATTACACATGTCCTGTATGTGTCCAGGTTAAGAAACAGGGCTGCAAAGATCATAGCTGATCTGACTCACCCAAGACATCACCTGTTCCAATGACTTCCCTCTAGCAAATGTTTTCGTGCAATGATCTATATTACTAAATGACAGTTTAATTTATGCACGCGAAGCACATGCGCACTGCGCCGTGGCGCCCCATAGTCAAACACAGCGGCTTCCCAGAGTCAGTAGGTGGCGCCCAAACAACACAACCTGTAAACTAAACTTGCTCTAATCTACTGTGCCAGCAGTCTGTGTGGCATGTTTGAATCACACAACGGTCATTCAGTAACAGAGAAACAAAAATGAGACCGCATGGATAAAAATAATAAACGGAGGCTCCTACAACGCGCCTCACAAACACCAGAAGCAAAGAAGTCACGGCTCCAATGTATTCTTGGCCTCTTAATACCAAACAAGCATCATTTGCTTGCCACAATATACAAACTATATGCATTTATGCTAATTATGTGGGCCCCATAAAGGCTACAGTCTTCTAATGAATATTTCCAACAGAATAATGTGTGAAGTCACAAAGCATGCATCATTTTAGGGTGGATTCAAAACCAATGACTTAAATTTACTCTAGTGACCTTACTCCTTATATCACAATTCAACAGAGCAAGTTTAGGAGGAGGTGGCACATGTGGATTGCAGCATTCACAACACACTATGCTGATTAGCCACCTTTAATGAACTTTAATTACAGTTCTCTTCCAAAGTTCTTATCTGCATGAAAAAAATTGAAATGTATCAGCTTACTGTTAAACAAAGTTGTATATGTTTTAACCTTATGTAACCAATGTTTTTTCTACCTAGACATATATGAGAATTACCCCAAACAGGGCAATAAAAAAATATATATGCAACAAAACTAAACCCAAATATCATCAAACTTTACTTGTGGAAACTGATATGCATTTTCAGATTTGAACAATACAATACAAGTAAAACAAAAGTGAGTCTTGTTCAACTTTAAATGCTAATGTTATTCTTTCACTAGTTGTTATAATAAAGACAAAGCAGTACTTAAAATATTATAACCATGTTAAACCATGCAGAGAATATTCAACACATCTTCACAAATTCTATCTTAAGAATGATTCTTTTTTTTTTTGTTCTTTATTTCGCCTTATAAAATTTCTTGTATTAGGAATTTGTTAGTTTTCGTATACCCCTTGGGGTCAGAGCGCAGGGTCAGCCATTGTACAGCGCCCCTGGAGCAACTGGAAGGTTAAGGGCCTTGCTCAAGGGCCCAGCAGAGAAGGATCTCTTTTGGCAGTGACGGGGATTCGAACCGGCAACCTTTGGGATACCAGCGCAGATCCTTAGCCTCAGAGCCACCACTCCACCCTTGATTACCCTTGATTAAATGGAAATCTAAAATATTTACTGCCTCACTAGGTTTATAATAGGGGCTTCTCATAAGTTCTCTTTAATGCAATATCTCTTAAATGTTACCTAAGATTGTTCTTACTTAAGCACTAAATATTCTAAACCTATTTCTTTATTTACAGGACGGTAGACTTTTGTGATTTATAAATACCTTCCAAACAGACTTTTTCATTAGTTGCAATAAGCAACTAATAACTTATGAAGCAGATCCAATAAAATTAGGAATTCCCAGACCAGAGCATACATATTCACAGAACTTTGACGTATCTACAGCAAAGAAAACACAAAACAAGGAGGAAAAAATAAGTGGTTTCATACAAGCTAATGAGCTCTATTCTGATGCAAGGTTATCTGCATTTTCTAAATGGCCTTTCATGTTCTGTTACTGATTTGTGTTCCAACCCTTGACAGCAACATTCAAAACAGGAAATTGTAGTTAATTAATGCCGGCATACAACATCTATCGCCATTGAAGGAGCATTTAAAAAAAAAAAAAAAAAAAGAGGTCAAACTTATTCTTACCATAGAATGTGACAACAAAGAAGGAGACACAAAAAACTGACAACACAATTTACTAAACTGGTTTTGTACAAAAACCATCATGCTCAAAACACCTTATTTACATAAAAAAAAAATTCATCAATGATACCGAATGTGAGGTTGCCATGAGAGTTGCTTCACCATACAAAAGGGAGGAGGCCATGCAACAGGAGGGGTAATGAATTTTACACTACCACCTTAGAAATTATACGCACATGTACACTTTGTGACTTTTTTTTCACAAACCTACAATGTTTCTAATGCTTTTTTTGTCCACTAGAAAGCTCCCTAGCACCAAAATTTAAAGTAACATCCAAAAAGCTGACTTCTCCAAATCAACTGCTTTATGAAAATTCATATATATTGTATAAAAATAAAGTTGTGGTATGAATCACAATGATGTTCAATTTTCATGGTTTTGAAGACCTAATATTAATTATTAATAGAAACTCTATTACTGCTACAGAGAGTTTTTTTTTATTATTAACTGATAAAGAAGGCCTGACACACCCCCCCAAAAAAAAAAAAAGTAACCTGCACGTAACTTTCACTTTCATATCAATGTCATTATAAAAAAAAAAAGTTCGTACATTCAATTAGCCACATGAAGTTTTGAAGCAATAATAAAAACAAGAATTCACACAATACTGGCTCCAGCAGAAAATCTGCTTTGTAACAAGTAACTGTGCAACAATATGGGTGTCTACAATTATTTGAAAATCACATATAATAATGTACTGCAACTACTGTACCTTCCATACAGAGATCAAAGACAAGTGTGAATAGCATATAAATTTAGAAGAATTAATTATTTTCCTAGAAAATTTTTTAAAAGGTTTTCAATTCTTAAAATTAAATTTAATTATTAAAGCTATCGGGTAATGACTAAAACAGCTATGGCAACTAGGTTAAAGCAGTTCATTAGAAACATACACTGTATTTAACTTTGGCTTGCACTAGAAATCAGAAAACTGATACTTTATAGGAGTAGAATTCAATAAATAACTCAAGTTAATATTAATACTACTTGAAGCATTCTTCTGTACTGCAGAAAAACTCAAGAAAGATGTAAAAAGTACTAGATTCTCATTGAATATTTTAGGCCTTTAACTTGACTTTAAAAAGATTTACATATTTAAAAATGTTATGAACTGTTTTTCTGATGGTTCCTGTTTTGTTTTAAACAATTTGAGATAGTAAAATTGATTTTTTGTCAAATTGTACTTGGGGCTATATGTTTTAAGACTTTACTTGTTGTTACAATAACGTTAAACAGCGGTTAAATATATTTGGAGGATTAATATAAATAATGGCTTTCAAATCTACCACACTAATTCATTTTTCTGTCTTTCTGGGTGATAACTTTTTTAAATAACTATGTAGAGTTTTATTTTTGTCTCTCTTTTTATTAAAGTGGCCTTCCTTAGGGAGGAAAAAATACCCTAAAAATACAAAACTGGGCTAAACACCCTCTCAAAATTAATTCTAGATGAAATGCTGACTTTTGACCGGAGCCTGTACTTGTAATATGCGTGACTCATCTTGTATCTTTTATACTTAATTTGCTGATTAAGTAAATCATTCAGATAAAGCATACAGTTGTCAAGTGAACTATACAGAATCGTTGATAAGAAGATCACTTTTTTGACGCAATTAATATTTTTATCACTTCAAATGAATAGTTATTTTTTTACATTTAATTTGTACAATGATCATAAATATTAAATAGGACTTAATTTTTCTTTTTGGATTTTAATATATAGCCATAGGCTGTTAGTTACAACTGCGGTGGGTTGGCACCCTGCCCAGGATTGATTCCTGCCTTGTGCCCTGTGTTGGCTGGGATTGGCTCCAGCAGACCCCTGTGACCCTGTGTTCGGATTCAGCGGGTTGGAAAATGGATGGATGGATGTTAGTTACAAGAAAATATGATATGTTGTTCTGATGTTTATGTCCAATTTTAGTCTACATATAGCTTACTGGTTTAAGATAACTACAAACAGGAATAGTTTGGTGCATACAGGCCAAGTCTGTTTTGAAGATACTCTCATATTATCCTGTACTCTTCTGCAGGCTTATAAGGAGCACCACATCTAAAATAAAACTCCTTGTATGTATTTAACAGACCCCTTAACACAAAGGAATCAGGACCCAAAGGTCAAAAGAACCATAAGTAAATGGCCCTAATGTGTCTTACATGTTAAAATGCTTGCTTGATAAACTATAGTAGTTTATTGTATGAAATGCTGAGAAAGAGCGCAAGAGAGTTAGTTAGACATGGAGAAACTGAGAACTAGAGACAGAGAAGGAGGCTAAACAAGTTAGTGCTTTTTATATATATATATATATATATATATATATATACACTGTATATATAAATATAAGAGTTGCAGTATTACTTTTGCCAGTTGCTGGAGGCTGGCAAACAATACACATTTGTTTAGCTTGTTGTAGCTTTGCCAAAGTGATGATTTTCACTGTTTGCAAGGCAATAAGCACATGCTTTTGAATTCTGCAATGTTCTGTCAAAAATGTAGTTAAAATCACATATGTTCCACCTATTTTTCAAAAGGGACATAGTCCAAGAAGGTTTCTTTGTAGTATTATACATGATGTGTCTTTTCTGGAATGGATATTTGGCATGTTAATAAGTTTCTGTCAAAGATAAAACATTCTTCTGATTTAATTCACTATTAACAATTTATAACCATTAGCAACAATCGGCAACAGCACAAAAAAAAACTTGAGTTAACATATCCATGTCTTGCTACAAACACTTTGTTTGTTTGCAGTGCATAATGTGAAACCTACAATCTGTCCACCACAGAGTTGGTTTGTCTTCAATACTTCACTCTTGTTTGAGTAGTGTACTGATTTAGGACAGGCCAGTTCATTTGCCTTTTGTTTTGCTTTTTTCTTTTTAAATCCGGAAATAATCCCTTTAAATGTACATAACAAGCTAAGCCATATAGGTACAGTATCAATTAAGCACTGCACTTCAATGTTTTGCTTACACTATAAAATATTCTCTTTCTTTGCACCCGTATCTTACCAGTGACAAAATACTCTATTATCATTCAGCCAATAAAGAGTCATCTAACAGAACATGTACGCTCTGCCTAGCCTATAAGCATTTCTCTAAAAAAGCATTATGACCAGAGCTGTCCATTGTATGATGAAGTAACACAAAAGCATATAAAAAAGAACAACATATCCATAAACAAAAGTTTTTCTCCCTTTTATTTCCGTTTCCTTTGGCTTTTGTTTTTTTTTTTTTTTATTATTTTTATCACTATTTATTCAGTGTGTCATTAAGAAGTTCTAGTTTCATTACTGTGTAAAGTATGCATCAAATAAACACGCAAGACTATCCATGTTATTGGTATTCTGTCATATTTCTTGTTCTAGTCTTCGGAACACTATAGAAATTAAATACATATGTATTCTTTACAGGCAATTTAAATGCATTCATTTCTCAACTCTTATGTACACCTACAGTTTCCACCGTAATTATTGGCACCCCTGGGAAAGGTGAGTAAAAAGGATTATTATATTTTTTTTTAAAAAATCGCCTTTCTCACACTTAAAAAAATGAGAGAAATATAAGAAATATCACATTTCTTCTTCTTCTTCTGGCTGCTCCTGTTAGGGGTTGCCACAGTGGATCATCTTCTTCCATATATTTCTGTCTTCTGCATCTTGATCTTCATCTTGACTCAGATGTAATGATTAGTGCTTCTACCACACAGCTCCAGTGGCTAGAGTTCAAGGCCTGGGGCCTCATGTATAAACGGTGCGTATGCACAAAAATGTTGCGTACTCCCCCGTTTCCAGGCTCACATCGCAACGTATAAAAACTAAACTTGGTGTAAGGTCACGCACATTTTCACACCAGCTCAATCCCTGGTGTACACAAGTTCTCCATTTGGTTTTGCAAACTGGCGGCATCAAAGCAGTGCTTTTGTTCCAGTGTAGTTTCCCTTTCTTTTTTAGATCCACATCCCTGACACGGCTTTATCAAATACACTGAATTTAACCACATATCATTTATTAGTTTAAGTCATCTGATTGTAATTAACCTGTAACAATATAATGGTCCACGGAATGGCCAAACTATTTCAAATACCATAGCTGCTTTAGCGTTGTTACTCTCACTGCACCACTCAGAATATTTATCCCACTCTACCGGGGTGTGGAATCACAGCTCTACAGCAGCTGATTGGAAAGAGAATTATCGGTATACAGCATCAAGCACATGCTGCCTCAGTCATGCGCACAGTCAATTTGAAAGCTCCCATACTGCAAATGCTTCAAAGACTTTCCTGTAGGGACCTCACGGTTCAGAAACAGTTTCATCCCAAGAACTATAATCGCACTCAATCAGTCCATCAAGTGCTCCTTGTAGGACTGATTGTACTTATAAGTACAATTACCTCACTGTAAACTTGTGATAGTTATAATCTTGCATAACCTGAGCCACTTTATAAAGCATGTATTTACATATGATGACGACAGGCTTCTAAGTCGATTTAGATTTCCAAGCGCTATGTTCTTGGTGCTCTTGATATCATTTTTAAGATGAAAACAAATATGTTTATTACATTATACAGATAAAATTTTAACTTTTAATTTAAATAATCTATAGTGTTAATAAATAAACATGGCAGGACACGGTATCGCAGCACTAACAGCGACCCGGCATCCTGTTCATGGGTTGTTCCTGCCTCGCATTATATTCCATCCATCTGGCGCAACCCCGGACGGACAGATGGATAAAATAATTAAACATGTACTATAAAGATATTTCAATTTACCTTAAAAGTTTTGAAGAATCGGTGTTCTAAGCTTACAGATGGCTTGACATCTATAACAGAGCTGATTGGTTGGCGATTAGTTACTTGGAGAAAGAAAAGTAAGGACAGGATTTGGGGGTTAGCACATTTGAAAGAGACAGTACTGCTGCAATAAATTATTTCATCAAAGGTCGTGCACGGCGCAGCAAGCATCTTGCAGGAGGCTGGAACAAAAACTGGACGGGAAGCCAGCTCGTTACTATCAATGCGCCACCACGTTTAATACATGCTTTAATTCCTATCATCATGAAAATTATATCAAGTATACTGTACATCTTAGTATTTAAAATGTTCGGAGAGCTGTAATATCACAAATGTAATGGATTCTGTGTCCTGTTGGAAAGCCCATCTAAGAAGCATGTAGTGATTCACACACATACAGTACAGCACATTAAAACACATAGAAAGAAGCATTTAATGTGCTACTTTAGTTATGATGGTATTCGAGAAACTAGTAATTTAAACGATTTTAAGATGAAGTTTATGACGTTCTACTTTAATGACAAAATAAACTCCATGATCACGGCGACTTTGATATCTGACAACTTCTTTTTTATTTCGGGCACTGTGCGATATTGTGAACTTGAGCTTTCGAGTTTCTCTGACACTCTATGTCACTCGATCACCTTCCTTTTGTTGTTTATACCACTGTTTAAACCAACAAATGGTAATCGCTGAAATTCTTCTATTTCACCCTATGTTTCAGGGCTATTTATATTGATTTGCATATTCAAAGAGGCATAATTCTGGGAGGACACAGGGTGGGACAGCAGGCGCGTGCATTTATGTTACTTTTCACCCTGACCGGGATTTATGTAGCGGAAGAACATGGAAGTTGCCGTACACAAAAATTTATGCATCTGGATTTTTTTTGTGCATACGCACATTTCCGCTTTTGTTCATACATCATGTTTTAGTTTGAATTCTATGAACGGACCCTGGTCACTGTCACAGTGTGCACATCATCTATGTGTCAATGCTGCCTTCTGGATTCTTCCCAAATATCTAAAATGGCAAATATTTTGTGGCATTTGGCATTTCCTAACTAGCCTGATGTAAGTTTGGGTTGATGTATGTGCACGACTTGCAATAAACAGGCATCGTGCCAAGGCAAGTTTGCCATCTTAAGTCCAGTGAAACCAGGCCACCCCCTCAGCAAATGATGAGACAAACGATTCTACACTATGGAATGAACCAAACTAACTTCAAGTTCCTAGTACCATTTAGCAAGATGTATGAACAAGAAAAGTATTGAAATATGGATGAATGAAAATACTTAAATTATAGAAATTGTAACACTTTCAAATCTTAATCCACTTTAGGGATGCAGGGGGCTGGAGCCTATGTTAGAAGCATCAGGGCTTATGGCAAGAGCCAATAATACAGAGATAAAAGATTGCTACATGACCCAGTCTCAAACACAATCAGACACCCACATTTGGAAATGGTAATTAAACCAACATGCAACTAAGGTCCTTGAGATGCAGAAGAAACACACAAGCAGACATGATGGGAAAGTACAAATTCCACACTGAAAGAAGTCAGGCTTGCAATTCAAACCCAAAGAGCTGGATCCATAAGGCAGCAGCACTAGCCACTGTGCCACCATGCACAATATTTGCATTGGGGGTAACAAGGAAGGATAGGATTAGAAATGAGTACATTAGAGGGTCAGCTCAAGTTGGATGGTTGGGAGACAAAGTCAGACAGGCGAGATTGTGTTGGTGTGGACATGTGCAGAGGACATATGCAAATCTTAACATCTATAACTCTGCTACCTCCAGCTCTGTCTCCTGTTTTTTGGTCAGTGCCACCGTCTCTAACACATATAACATAGCTTTTCTCACTATCATCTTGAAGACCTTCCCTTTCACTCTTCTTGGTATCCTCTGTCACAAATCACTCCTGACACTCTTCTCCATCCACTCCACCCTGCCTGTACTCTCTTCCACACTCCCCGTTATTCTGTACTGTTGATCCCAAGTATTTAAACTCATTCACCTTTGCCAACTCTACTCTCTGCACCCTCACCATTCCTCTGACCACCTTCTCTTATTCACGCGCATGTGTTCTGTCTTATTCCTATGGACCTTCATTCCTTTCCTCTCTAGAGCATATCTCCACCTCTCCAAGGTCTCCTCAGCCTCACCGCTGTCACACTTCTCTTCCACTCCAGACTTCCTCATGCAATACCACAACTCATCTCGAGGCACTCTGTCATATACTTTCTATAAATCCACAAAGACACAATGCAACTCCTTCTGTTCTTCTCTATACTTCTCCATCAACTTCCTCTGAGCAAACGTACAATCTGTAGTGCACATTTTTTACATAGAGGCTAAAATCTGTAAATCTAACCATATACCCAGCATCAGACTTTCTGAAATGTCTTCCAATGCTTCATCTCTTGAATTAACCTGTAATTCAGCATTCACCTGCCCACCACAGGCATTAAGTGTGACGGGCATCCACTAGCTCCTTTTAATTTTTAAAACTTTAACTATGACAAAAATGTCCTCACTGCTACTGGTAGTTTTAGAGTGCTTTTGCTATCAAATTAAACCTTTCTGAAAAATACATCAGACTTTATATAAACAGTTTCAAATAACATAGAATATAATTGCCTTACAGTACACAGTACCATAAAGTGCTTATAATAAAACACGGTGTTACTTGAACCATATTATAAATATCAATTCCCTGAAAAGTGACAATGAATTGGAGCACATTGCCCTGAATAAAATTAGGTAATAAATTGTTTGATATTTGTTTAAACAATCTTTTACATATAAAAGCTTTAACTTCCAGGTCCAGGGAATCAGGTTTGAAATCCAGTCCAGACACAGTCTGATGGAGTTTAGAAGTTTATCCATGTCTGCAAAATTTTTTTCTCTGGGTATTAAAGGCTTCCTCCCACATCCCAAAGATGTGCAGGTTAGATTGATCTGATTCTAGAACAGCCTTCTATACATAAGTATGCCCAATCATAGTCGCAGATAATACACAGTTCCTGGCTTGTGCACACATTTCTAATTTGGACGGAGTTGGTTTTTTTTTTTTTTTTATAGAAGAAATATTTTAATATTTTTTTACGTTGTGACTATCAAACAAATCAATTTTGACATGAGTTGGCCGACAACATGTTTTTAATTTCTCATTTTCAATGTATTTTTCAAGATTTACAAATTCCTATATTATATTCTTCAGATCAAATATGAACATAAATAGTGGAGAATTTAGAAACATCAAACAATGCACATTAGTCTATTACTGGAAAATGAATTAAGACACCCAGCGATATACTGGCATGTAGGTTTTATATTAATTTACATTATACTGTCAAAATCACTTAATCCAATTCTAGGTTGCAGTGAGTGAGTCTAAGATGGCAACGTAAGGCACTACACAGGAAGAAACCTTGGATAGGATTCCATTCCATTCTCACACACCCACAATTGTCCAAATTAGAATCACCAATTAACTCAACAAATGTCTTTTAGTTGTGAGAGTAAAATACAGAATATTCAGAGAAAAACATATGCACACATGGGGAAAATGTGTAAAATCCACGTATATTAATACCTTAGATCAGGATTCTAACCCTTGATGCTACACCACTAATTAAATTAAGACTTTGCTACCTCTTATATATTAATTTAAAAATATAAACCATTCTTAGGTTTTGCAAGCACCCATTTCTCAAAGGGTGGAAACAACACTACATCTTAATGAATTGTTTGAATGACATGAAGAAACCTCCACTGATACATGCATAACAAAAGAGCAACTCTACTGATTATCGCCTTATCTATTATTTTTAAATGAATAAATAACTAAATTAATAAATAGATAAATCAATCATCTGTAGTACCTCTCTTTGTTTGGTTTCCGGACATTCTGAATGAAGAGTCAAGGTTGCTCCTTCTATGTTTCGTGGCATTGGGGTAGAGCCTGGGTTTATAGTGAATTGGATTTGATCTGGAGAGATTGTATGATGCACATATCCTTGAGACATGCCTTCATGATCTGCCATAAAAGGCAGCCCTTCGTCTGAACCCTCAGGAAGAAACGTCATGTTGTCACAATTACCATCGTCCTCATCATCATCCAAACTCACTGGATCCTGTTCTATCAGGACAGTTGTCCTGTCATACACTGTACCTGAAGAAGACGGAATCAATCCATTCTTCTCAAAGCCCAGCATGTTTTCCTCTGGGGCCAAGTCATCCTCATCCTCCTCAACCTCAAAATACATGATGTTTTTGCATGGGCCATTCTCACCCATGGTCCGAGAGGGCTCAGTGCAAGGCAGTATTCAAACCTCTAAATTTTCCTGAAAGATTGAAAGAGAAAAGTTGTCAATAAACAAATCATCATAAATGCAAAATATAAAACTGAAATTATGTGAGGTTTTCTGGCATAAATGGATTCACCCAGCCAACACTTTCAGATATTTTAAAAGCACAGAAATTGTTAAAGAAGTTGAGCTTCCATACTCAAATATTTTAAAAAGTACAATTACAGAAGTATTTTGATATAATGAGGTCACAAAGTTCTATCTGTGAAAACCAACATTAATACACCTTTTTAAAAGCTAAAAAAAGATTCAATCAGTTTATGGTTATTTTATCCCTAACAGCAAACAGAGTCACACCCACAAGAGCACACTCTGACCATGATCACCTTAACAGCATGTAGAGTATGAGAGGCACAAGATTACACATCCCTACAGAGGCCCAATAGGGGAGAAGAAATTTTTATAAATAAAAGCATTATCAATTTACAAACTGCTAATCTCAATTTTTAATATACTGTCACATATTTGAAATTTGAAGCCAAATCCTTTGTCTACAGATGGATTTATTGACTACTATAACTATGGAGTAAATGCCGATAATAAAACTGCATTTACTGTATATATGTGACAACAAACTTGAAGTTGGGAGTAAAAACAGTGTAAATGCACCTTCCATTCCAGGAAAAGGCCATCATATCCAAAGCTGGGCTCTGCCTTGCATCCGGTGGTACCATTATAAACTTCAACAAGAACTGGATTATATTGGCTTGATCATGGACAAATGGAGTGAATATACAATAAACAAGCTTTAAAACCTTGCACTGAAACATGAATGTAGAAACAGAAATACAGTGTATCCAAACAAAGGAGAATTTGAGATATTTCCTAGCACTTGACATTTGTATTTCTATTATTTATTTAACCAAAGAGAATTTTCTAGCTTATTCTGAGATGACTATAAGTAGTCAACTAACCACTGTATTAGAGAGTGAGTGTGAAACTGAACAAGATCTATACAGTTTTTCTCCTTTGCGTTTTTCAAATGACTGCTTTCTCGGTTGTTTAAATAACCACATAAACTGCTACATTGCTCATACCGGACATACCTTGGATTACCTGAAAAACTGAAGAAGAGGTAGGCTGCGAAATTAAACATAAAGTTGACAGCAAAAAAATGAATTTCCATATTCCTAACACCATGTAACAACACATCACTCGTAATTCTTTGCTTCTATAAACGATTGTAAATAGACAAAATTGCCTAATTTATATGAATCAGGAAAGCCTCAACTGAATCTGTTGCCCTTCACAATAAATATTTCTCAGTTCATTCTGGGAGGACTGTAAGTGGTCAACTAACCCTGGTGCTAACAGTGAGGTCTTATTCATAATGATGAGACTGGGCAGGTACAGGGGGTTGCAGCATGAAACCGAATAGGATCAATACACCTTTTCTCCTGTCTATTTTTCAAAATAACAAAAAATGCACTGTCAAATTGCTCAGCCTTGACATACTAAGGATTATCATAAAAATGAGTAAGATATAGGCTGTAGAATTTTAAAAGCTGACAGCAATAAAAAATAAGTTTCATATTCATGCCGCTATGCAAAAACACCTCACCTTCTATAAGAAGATAGACAATGAACCGTCTAATTTATATGAAACAAGAAAGCCTCAAATCAATCATTTACCTTTCACAGTAAATAACAACAACCCGCACTCTCCAAAACTAACAATACAGTACAAAACGACACAATACAATAAAGCAAGCAAAGAGGCATTTTAAATACCAAGGTTAAGTGAGAATCAAACATAAGAAAAACACCCTTCAGCTTAACCAAGCCGTCGCGATTTATCCGTAATTTTCAGTTTCCAGATTCAAACAACCTAAACTTTGTTTACTTGTTGTCCCTGTCATCCTTACATTGGAAAAGAAAAAAAAGTCATTTTATAGATCTGAACTAAATGTTGCCTAAATATGACCTCTCAAAGCAATTTTCTTAACTTTGCTTTACCAGTCTCCATATTTTTATACTTGCCTTTAAGTGCTGAAATCTCGAATTCTGAAATGGCAGGGTAGCATATTTTAAAGCATTGTGCATTTTCTGCTAGCTATTTCAGAATGAATTAATCAACCGATTACACGAAGAGTGGTAAAACAAAACCCGGTACATTTCACCAATTGACAGTTTAACGTAAATGTTTCAACAACGGTTTACATTTTTGTCAGGACTTCAGCAAGAAGATACTCAATCCACCAATATCGTGAGTGTCATAGCTGCACACTGATTTACACTCAGACAGAAGTGTAAAAGTTTAGCTTTTAATGATTACTTCACGCGAGTAAGTCACTATCGGCACGTCCACGTCACATGCAAGTTAAAGAACTCAAAACAAAAATAGCACAAATTAATCTTACAGGATAAGCTGAACAAACTTTCCTTCACAAACAACACTACAGCATCCATTCATGCTGTTAGTCAATTCTCAATCCATGTTAACTGCAACAGCATGTCCAGTAAACGAGTCAGCGTACTCCAATCCACGTCTTGCTGCGTGAACTGTCACCTCGTTCAGTAACGTGAAAGTTGAAACAAGGAGATCGGCCTAAACGAAGACAACCTATTGAATAACGAACGGAATGCTAGCACATCATGCCACCAAGTCAGATCATTGCATTTTACCGGGTTGTCTGAGATGAAGAATCTCAATTTCTTTCGGGTTGCCTGCACTTTCTTTCGCTGCCCTCCCCAGCGGCACCATGATGAAAATATCGCGTCACACGCAGGACGGCTTCCTCTTTTGCCGAGGCAGCCTGGGAAAAGGCGAGTGGGTAACTGTTGACAAACAGAAAATGAGAAATACTTTATAATTATTTTTTTTTAGAAAATAACCGCGGTATAATACTAGTACTGGTAATAGAAAACGTTATATGTATACCATAATTAAAAAATATAATTAAAGCGAAAGAATGTTGTTGCCATAGCGACATTGTGGCTATTTTTCCCGCCTCCTTTCTTCTCTTTTCGAAGCTGTCACTCGAATATACTGGAGAACACGCGAAGCAGTTCGTTGTGGCTCAGGCGGTGCAGCTCTAAAGACAATTTATTTGTTAGCGCCAAAAGAAGTTAAACGAATTTAGTATTATGATAGTTTATAACCTATTTGGCAGAACCTTAATTGTCGTTTATTGTCGCGTTGCAGAACGTACCCTTCGAAAACGGTAGTGCTGTACACATAGAACTGGTGCTGGTGGGTTGGCATGATATCAAAACGTGTCACACAATCATCTTCACGGGTCAATCAAACGTTACATAAATTCTAAAGCGACCAGATGGCCTTAGACACACTGCAGTCTACAAGATAAACAGAATGCTGTGGAAAATTTTAGAAGACAAACATGCTTCAGCTCTCTTATCAAGAAAAAACAGCTCTGCCGAAGACCGTACACCACAAAAGATGATTAAATGGTATGGAGGAGGCATTCTAGTCAATTTCAAAGTGCCAAATACGTTTGCAACTACAAAGTTGCACGCAAAATTAACCCGCGGTTTGTGAGAACAATGAATCCATTTAACCTGCTCAGGGTACTGACAGAACAGAGCGCAAGACATGAACCTACTTTGGATGGGACAAAGAAAATCATAGTGATACCGCACCGATTCTTTGTTTACAGCAGTTTTTCACACCTGCCTAAAACTTTTGCACAGTACTGTATATATATATATATAATATATATATATATATATATATATATATATAGCAGCAGTAGAATGATAGATACATACATAAAACTTTATTTCTGACACGTTTGTTACAACAAAAGGGATCTGGAAATAATCATTTTATTTTGTATTCCTGGTACCATTTTTCTCATGGTAGGGATATTGTTTCTATTCACTTGTGTGAGTTCTCACATAAATATGGATGCAAAACTAACCATGTGGCACAAAACGTTTACTGTGATTTGTTCTTTCCAGAGGAAACAATGACCTGGGGAGAGCTGAAAGATTATTGCGGAAGAAGAAAAACATGGAGGTGGTGTGCATAGCTGGTCTTCTTTTAAAATAAGTCAATCGCATAATATTGTTGTTTTCTTTTTTTCAAAAGATCTTGTATAAACAATTTTACAGTGTGTGTATAATCGCAAGACACAGATCAGTATTTGACAGCTGTCTTGGATGTATTCAGTAAGTTTTTTAATGTGTTGTTTTCTGGTGCCGCCCCATGCCCCATTAGCCTCCATTGTAAAGCACCGCTGCAGGCAATCCATCCATTTCCCAACCCGCTGAATCCGAATACAGGGTCTTGGGGGTCTGCTGGAGCCAATCCCAGCCAACACAGGGCACAAGGCAGGAACCAATCCCGGGCAGGGTGCCAACCCACCGCAGGACACACACAGACACACCAAGCACACACTAGGGCCAATTTAGAATCGCCAATCCACCTAACCTGCATGTCTTTGGACTGTGGGAGGAAACCCACGCAGACACGGGGAGAACATGCAAACTCCATGCAGGGAGGACCTGGGAAGCGAACCCAGGTCCCCAGGTCTCCCAACTGCGAGGCAGCAGCACTACCCACTGCGCCACCGTGCCGCCGCTACAGGCAATGTATTTTTTAAAAGTTATAGAAAATGCTTAACTTTAGAACACAATTTTGCATGGCAAATGCATATGCTGTGTACCATGTTTGTGAAGAAATAACTTTTGACTTGAAAAATATCAAACTTTTATTTTAATGCCTCTGTGCACGTCGACCTTTACATATTTTGGTGTGTATGTGTTTGTGTGTGTGCATTTCTTTCTCTTCATCATCCAGCAAGGGTATTGGTAGGGCAATCAATTGGTCAGCTGTCTTTACATATAAATTTCATGAAGTTTGAATGTGTAACGGCATCTGTGCATACACAGATTTATGCATATACGTTGTAATGCAAAAGACAAGGGTTCAACCAAAAACAGTAGAAATGGCAGGGAGCAAGCCTGTTAATATACAATACAATTTATTTTTATATAGCCCAAAATCACAGAAAAAGTGCTGCAGGGAGCTTTAACAGGCCCTGTCTTTTGACTGCCCCCCAGCCTTGACTCTCAAAAAAGACAAGGCAAAACTCCCAAAAAAAACCCTTGTAGGGAAAAAAATGGAAGAAACATTGGGAAAGGCAGTTCAAAAAGTGACCCCTTTCCAGGTAGGTTTGGCGTGCAGTGGGTGTCAAAAAAGAGGGTAAATAGAATGCAATACACAGAACAAAACACAAGTAATACTCAATACAATGTAATAGTGCAATAAAAATATTACAAGTACAGAGCAGAATTCAACAGTAGATGATATCATATAACAGGATTTGGATTTGTTCAGAGTCCTAGTGACCTCAGCCATCAAGCTGCCTCCCCCTATTGGTCATTCTACAGCTGAGTCAGTGCTGGGCCAGCCAATCCGATGAAAGAACCCCTCTACCCGATGATTCCTGCGATCCTCCATCAGAGATGCCTTTACCTTAGGCAGGCAAAACAACTTGGCAGGTGGGCAGTGGCACCAAGTGCCACATTTGAGTACGGAGAAGAGAAACAAAATAGGTGAGGATTAGTAACAAATTATAACTATCATGTTAATTTTGTTTTAGTGATAATGACTAACAACAGAGATGCAGTCTGTACACTTAATCAGCAGCTCTAGCTGGATGATAAATCTCACACACAATGCTGTAAAAAGAAAGAGGTGAGATCGTAGATGGTCTACTGGTCCAATCTGAACGCTGACTTCTGGTGGTATTGGCCCTTTTATACTGGAAGACAGTAAGGGGTGGGATCTGAAGGAGGAAGTGAAAGTGACCTTATACCTCATCCAATCTGGAAGCTTCTAGATTGTGGACAGAAAGTGAAAATATTAACAATAGTGCCCCCTCCTGGCTTGAGGTAGTTTCTATAGCCCTGAAAATGAATCTGAAACGCTTGTGCACTAAAATGTGTATTTAAATTAATAATGTATCTCAAAAACTACTCTTGCAAAAAATTTTCAATTCAATACACCTGGTTGAGTGACTAAATGGAGCTACTGGAAAAACCCAATTTAAACAATGTTTACGAAAGTTATTGTTGGACATAGGTCAGACTATTTTTGAAGGATAAAGGAGATAAATACTGTACCAGAAACAATAGACGTAGATCCTGTAACAAGACAAACATGATGCAAATTGTTTAAAAAAGATTTGTCAATTTTTTCAGAAATAGTCATTCCACCTAGGTTTTCACAGACACCATGCTAAAATCAACTTTTCTCGAAGTGTGGAACGTCATAGAATTACATTCTGAACATAACACTTAACATAGTGAAGTTTTGACACCATCCAAATGTCCATTTACATGAAATTCAAAGAGTCTGCTCTGCCCTTTGTTGTATATCTCTTCTGTGTTACTAGACCAGTCCACCAATCACTGATGTGGACCCCCAAATACCCGAAGCAGTGCACCACCTCCTCATCCACTCACTGAATAGTGACCAGCATGGAGGCTCTTTGGTGAGGCAAAAGTTAATAACCAGCTCCTTGCGTTTGGGGATGTTGAGTGGCAGACAATTCTCTGTGCACCAAGAGGTAAAGTCCTCCACCTGACTCTTATCCCCTGTCTCATACCCCTTGCTAAAACACCCCATTAGTGAAGAATCATCAGAAAATTTCTGCAAGGGACATGAGTAAAAGTAAAACAACAATAACACTCAAAGGCCAAAACTCTATTGTGTGTTTTTCTTCCTGAATATCTGCACTGGTCACATCAAAGATGAAGGGTGTAGTCAGAATTTCTATTGACTATGGCAAAACAAAATGCCTTATGATATTTAAAGGAAAGAAGAATAAAAGATTTGTCTACCAAAAAGCAGTGTAGCAAGACATTGTATGTGCTGAAATTTGATAGACAAAAATATGTAGGCAAATATATAAAAAATGAGGAAAAATTACAAATGCAATAGAAATCAGAACTTTTGGTGTAAGGTGCTTTATAAAACACAGCCTTGAATAGGCATATACAATTTATCGAATGAACTTCAACTTAAGTTTTCTAAACAGGCAGAATGCAAAAGTTAGTACAGTATTTGAAAAAACAGAATACAGCTTACAGTGATTTCTTTTTTAATTCAAAATGAAACACCACTGTCCATGTAAGAATAATTTTTTTGCCGGGAGAATAAAATTAAAATCGCAGAAATGTCATATTCTCATATTGTATGTTGCCAGTCTATTAGGCCTGTCTCTATAGTAGTGTGTTGCATTTACTTCGTCCTATAGAACAGTGTAAATTCACCCGAGATTCAACAGGGTGTAAGACACATTCAGGATTTTTGTACCATCTGAGAATCATTATATTATGCATTTGCTGCCATTTAAATGGATGCACAGGTTTGTTGTGATCAGTCTTTTCCACCTCATCCCAAAGGACTCAATAGCATTGAGATCTACAGATTGGGCAGACCACTGAAACAATGAAGATTTTGTCATCTTCCTGGAACCACTCAGTGACGATACATGGCTTGTGACATGGTGCATTGTTGTACTGTATTTGAAGTGTCCATCCGAGTGGATAAATTGTAGTAACAAAGGGAAGAACTTAATTAGTAACGATGTTCAGATTTGCTTTGCCTTTCAGGCATTATTCAGGTGGTACCAGGGTTCCTAATGTGTGCCAGGGAAACATTGCCCACACCATACACTGCCATCATTGGCCTGTACTGTTGACACCAAAGATAATGGCTCCATGGACTCTGGATTCTTGTGCCAATTCTGATCCTTCCATGAGCGTGATGCAAATGGAATCCAGACCATGCAGCTGTTATTCAATTAAACATCTTTACTTTACTCTCAGCTGCCCAGTTTTGATGCCTCTGTGTCTGGATGCGTGCATTTTTAACAAATAAGTTCATTCATTATAACAATACAATACAAACTGTAACAATAAAGTACAGTCAGTCAGTCAGTGTCCAACCCGCAATATCCTAACACGGGGTCATGGGGGTCTGCTGGAGCCAATCCCAGCCAGCACAGGGTGCAAGGCAGGAACAAACACCGGGCAGGGCGCCAGCCCACCACAAGGCACACACACACACAAACTAGGGATAATTTAGGATCACCAATGCGCCTAACCTGCATGTCTTTGGACTGTGGGAGGAAACCGGAGCACCAGAAGAACATGCAAACTCCACACAGGGAGGACCCAGGAAGCGAACCCAGGTCTCCTTACTGCGAGGCAGCAGCGCTACCACTGCACCCGCGTGCTGCCCTAATATAGTGCAATTTATAAAAACAGAAGTTAACAAATGCAACATAATTGCAAAACCAATGCCAAGATAATATTAAACCAAAATTAACTACATAAGTACAAATTACATAACCTTGTATTTGGATAAATGACTTAGCATTTTGGCTACTTTGTTATTATTAATAGTTTTTATAGAAGATACAAGTCATCAATAAATAAATGATAATTTGGAATTCTGTTACTAAATTTCTTTCTGTAGATAAAAATGGTGCTATTATTATGGCCTAGTTACATTCTTTGTTACTTTTTGTACAAGACAATAGGATATCAGCTTCTCCATATTTGTTTTACTATTCATTTTTTTTCTAAAATCCTCTATTAAAGCAAGGCAGATTTTTTGGAATGCATATAGTTATTATTTTTTATCACATATGCTGCATATGTTTAATATTTTGAATACATTTAGATATCAAACTGTTGCATGGATAACATTTATGAATAACTTTATGTAATACTTCTTTCACTTTATTTGTTAACAAGAAGTAACAAGATCTATGAGGAAGTGTTTGTGCCATTTTCCAGTGAGCCATGTATTTTGCTGCCCTGCTTAAACCAACCCCCTTCCTTTTCTACTTACAGCAGGAGAGGTTTTTGGAATTACAGGCCAAGTATCCCTAATCCAAAATGTCTGGGACCAGAAGTATTTTGGATATTTTCGGATTTCGGAACATTTGCATATTCATAATGTGGCATCTTTCAACTGCTGCCCAGATATTATCACAGCGATTACTCTCCCTCTCCTGGGCAGCAGTCTGGAAGTGCTGCATGGCTCTCATCCCACCTTTCACCCTTTGGTAATGCACCTGCAACTCCTGAAAATAATCTGACAAACAGAAAAGAGACTCGTCTGTCTGACGTCTTATGTTTTATGCACCATGACAGAATGGAACAAAAGAAGAAAAAGGCAAAGGCTGTGGCTGAGCTCATTGCACCTGGAAGGCTACTGCACTGGCATCACCTCTGTCAGGCAGCAGAAATGTTCTCTTTGCATGAATACGTTCCCTGGACAAATGTAAAATCAGAACTATTGTCTTTACAGAAATTTAAACTCTTTTTCTCTCATCCACATTTATTATTAACCTGGCATTTACCAATATTAATTTAAACTCTGTATGTGTATTTGCCAACCTACTACATTTTACTAATTCCCTAAGAAAGTTTAGAACAAACACCATTACAATGATTTAAATAACAAGAAGTCACTTTTCAAGAAATACTTAGAATAAAATAATCGTACTTTAATAATAAAGTATGACACAAAGACCATCTTTTAAGACCTAACAGTTTGATTCAATCACATAATTAGCCAAAAAAGGTGTGAGGTCTTCAAAAACTCCCAGGGATGCAGGCCGGAATCCCACCAGCCTGTCCAGAGGAGATGAAACAAAAGGCAGCTTAGCCTCCAGTTGAGTGGCTGGCATTGACCTACATCAGGCCAAAATGTGCTTGACTCTCAAAGTTCACACAAAATGTATTCTGTAACACACTTGAAATGCTTCACAAGGGAGCAGATAACCATCAACCCCTGTCTTGTATAAAGCGGGGTCATAAGAAATCATTGTAAAGGAGGATTTATTGACAGAAAAGGAACATTATAGTAAAAGAAGAAAACACAATCAAAAAAAAGACTTGCCTAAAAGGCAATCCAAAGCAATTGCTACAAGTTCCAAATCAAAATCAACTACAACAATCCAAGCAACAAAGCACAATATGTTCGAAAACGAGAGCAAAAATCCAAGAAACATAAATACTTAAAAGACCCACCAGAGGACATTCAAAATGAACTGCACTGGACTTCAATTCCCAACCTGCCTTTCTAGGGCTTAGAGAGGTCCCTTAATGGTGATGGATGACTAGCCCAAATACAAGAAATATGAGAAAACTGCAAGACACTAATAGATATTAAATAACCAAATAGAATAAAAAGCAGAATGCACATAATTAAACAAATAATACTCAAGTAGAAAATATTAAAACAACAGAAAACGATGAACAATAATGACAACAGAACAAAGCAGAACTTTAAACATCAGCCAGGGAACCCTGACTTAACCATAATACAACACAAATGACTCAAAGAAATGTTTTTTCCTAATTAAATTAATGAAAAGGTAGACTGGATGATTACATCGTGGGGTCTTTCAGACTGCTTTTTGCTGACAAACAACATCAACCTCTACACCTTCATTCCTTTTAAGTCTGGGGCTACACAACAGCAAATGGCTACATTCCTTAGTTTTTAAATATTTTGTTCTTGTCCTCTTGTAATTCATACAAACAAATTTCCAATGTGCTTAATTTCTTTACAAGGAAAGTTTAATGATGCCTTAAGTTCCTGAGCACATGTGGTGTTTGTTAACTTTCACCCATTTCTCGATGTCATCAGCACTTTCATTGAATTTTAGTGTCATGCCATCTAGTGTTGCTGTTGCTCTTTTCATTTTTTCTTTCCAATACAACAGTCCATGTCTTCTTCCATTGCTGTATAGTTAGGGTCTTTTAACACAAATTCAGTCATTTTTGAACTTTGAATTTTTTTTTCCATTATTTTTCTTAAAACATTTTTTCCCTCAACTACAGCATGAACTGATCCATTATTGAAGTTCTAAACAAAATGTTTTGACACCAGGCACATTATGAGTAGGGAGAATAGTATAATTTGAAGAGAATCTGAACCAGTCACCATTATTTGGGCCAGAGACTATTGCCTTATTTTGTGCTAACAGCAACACCCAACAGTCTGTTAAGTGGTGCATTCTATAATCACAGCTGCTCACCAATGTTGAATTTGGATGTTACCTGCCAGTTTGTAAAATTCTCTCCATTCTCCTTTGGCAGGATTGCCCATCACTGGTAGTTTTTTTAATTTTCATGCCCTTCTTGGTAAACCCTTGAAAAGGTTGTATGTTAAAAGCCTATGACAACAGATGTCCGGAAGATATTAGAACTGACATGTTTGGTATTACCGATCATGACACATTCAAAATCACAAAGGTCACTTGTTTAGTCCACTTTAAAAGTTAGTCTGTCTCTCTGTTCCAAACTACACACCACTATCACATGACACAACATGACTGCCTTGTCTGCATACCAAATAGCATCATATGACTCAAAAAGTTATTTAGGAGTTGCAAACCGATTTCACTTTATACAGTGCCTTTCACAGTGAGGACCTACAAAAAGTCCTTTAGCTGTCAGACATCCAACCCCAGACCAAATTTTGTAGCACAAAAGGCTCATATTGTTTTTCAAGAATTACTGCAAAAAACAAACTGTAGTTTTAACGCAGAAGGTGGCTGTGACCTCAGTGGGACACACAGCCATGATGTCCTTGTTAAGGTAGGGTTTACACACATCAGGAATGAATGTTAGTCGTAGTTTCAGATTTTGACTTCTTGTACATATATCTGAGATACCTAATTTGCATATATTTAAAACTTACATATTTCTTTATTTTTAAAATACAGTATCAAAACTTGTTGGGGAAATTTACCATTTGTTTTACATTATTAAATGTTTATCTAACCATAATGTATATGGATTATTTTGAGGCCTTTTGTCCATTTGGTAGGTAAAGCTAGGGAATGTCCATTACCTTGGTGGTTCTAAATCAGGCCTGTGTGAGTGGGTCCTTCAATCGAGTGTTCCCTGCCTTGTGTCCAATGCTGCTAGGACAGGCTCTATCCCCCTTGTAACCCTGAACTGGACTGACATTGGTTAGTAAAGGTTACGTTATTTTAAGTATCTCCTCACTTTATGTCCTAACCAGCCTCTGTATAAAGGTTTTTATGTGGACAAGGGAAAGTGTGACATGGAGGAATGATAAAACACACACACACATCTGAATTCTGCTCCAGTTTTACTGTGCTCACTGGTTTATTGTAATGCATATTGCAATATATTTCATTTACCTTTACTGTACACTGTATTCATGTAAAACAAGCTTTATAAAAGGAAGATTGATAAACACTTTCTATATTTACAGTAATATACAGTACATCTACAGTATAAAAATTTGCACAAAATCAATACCACTAAATTACATTGAATTACTTATCTTCATTTGTACTCAATAATGAGTAAGATATACATAAATGTCAGTTTACTGCAGAGTCTATACTGCTTTTAACATTTTGAATTTCTGAATTATGAAAACTCACATGAAATAAGCAGAAAATGCTCATGTTGTATTCTTTACCATAACAATGATTTTTTTCTCAATTATCATAATTTATAGAAAAATAATAATACTAAATATTTAAACGATTAGAAAAAATGCTTAAAATGGTTTTCTTCAAGATACATCTTCTTGTTTTGATATAAAATGTTCAATGAATTCCTGTACTTTTTTCTTTTGTGTAGCATCTTGTTTGATTCCAGGAGGTGGTCTCAGCAGCAAAGATCCAAAAATGCTTGCTTCAAATTAAGGAAAGATTGCAAAAGATTAATTCATCGGCTCAAAACATGTTACAAATAAATCACCTGAATATTTTGTTTCATGTTTAATGTAACATATAAAATTACACTGTAAATGTCCTCTCTTAGTAAATGCAGTTTGTGAATGTTGTGCAATAAAAATCATAAACTCCACTCCACTTCTGGTGATTCACATGTATCTGTTTAAGGGAAAGCAGTACGGACACCAGCTCTGAAGAGACAGCCGCTCTCACTATAAATAGAAAGAGTGCTTAAAGAGTGCTTAAAAAGTGTGAGGTGCCAAGCTTGAAATATTCATTTTAATTCCAGTTCTTCAGTTTTGAAACTTGTTTTACAAAGGGGATAAACTACAAATATCTTCCCATTTTTATCTCTGTATAAAACCGCAAAAGACTTTTTTACATATAACTACTCTTATATTTCACTGGTAAGAAAACAGGCCATACTTTTACAGAACACTTTGTGAAACACCTGACAAATAAACTAAGACAGCCTGGAGAGGAAATGAAAAAAATCTTCCTAGTTGTTAATAAGTATGAACTGTATATGTTGTTCATCTTGGATAAAGGTGTTTGCTAAATTCAAAATAATATTAAGTAAAGACTAAATGCTTTGAACAATTTCAAATGATTTTTGGAACCATTTGCACACTATTAGAAGACTAATGTATATTAGTACAATAATTCAAGAATCTTATCAATCTATCAGTTAATCAACCAATCAATCAATTGATCATTAATAATTAATGGACTAGTCATTTTCAACAATGAATTATTCATCATAATTAATTTAATGATTCTACATTAGAAGACCAAAGTTCACTCAGAAAAGGTACCCCCCCCCCCCATCTATGCAAAGGTAGACTACTTAAATAAATGCACTTTATTTATATGGTTCTAATATAAATACTGTATCTGGAATTGCATAATCACATACAAGCATTTAAAGTATACTCTCGGACAATAATTTTCATTGCACTGTAAGATATAAAGACAATGAATTGGATCGAATATATTGTTAAGTTACATTTACCAAACCTAAGTTTTGAAAAAATATAAAATGCTAATAAAATAGAAAACAGAGAGCTTTAAATCCTCTTTGAAGTGTACTAAATTGAAAACAATAAAATGACAAGAAACCATTATAACTTTCTTTTTTGTAAATACGTGCTTATTCATTTAGTTCCACAAAAGTTGGGACTGGGCATTCTTACCTCTGTGTTACATCACCCTCCCCTTTAATAACACTTAACAATTAATTCACCACTGAGGACGCCCATTTTTCTTGCCCATTCATGCTTGATGTATACGTTTTCAGCTGCTCAAACTGTCTGGGGATTGAAAGACTCCAATATGGGAGTACATTCTTCAGTGTTAACAGTGCCTTTGCAGATGTGCACTACCCATACCAAAAACTCACCCCATACTATGATGCATGCTGGCAATTAAACTGTAGGTTGGCAACAGTCAGAATGGACATTTCTTCTTTGCCCTGGAGAATGTGACATCCGTTATTTCTCTAAACAATTTGAAATGCTAAACTGTCAGACCACAGCCCAGGCTCCCAATGCGCTTCAGTCCATTTCAGATATGCTCAAACCCATTGAAGATGGCGGAGTTTCTGGATACTGTTGAAATACTATATGGCTTGTGCTGTGAATAGTACAGTCTTATGCTGTGACAAATGGTGTTTACTGACGATGGTTTTCAAAAGTACTCGTGAGCAGAAGTGGTTATGCCTATCACAGAAGTATGTTGGTTTTTAATGAAATGTTGTCTGAAAGATTTATCAATTTGTAAACTTTACCTGTATGCTTATAATGTTAGTGTGTTGTAGGGAGGGAAATTCCTAAATTCCGAGAAAACGTTTTCATGAACTACTAAACTTTTCATTCAAGCAGTTTTACAACCCTATTTGTTCATAACCAACTGAGCCTTTTGTGGACACTCCTTTTATACCAAAGCATAATTGTGCCACGGCTACACACACTAGTGCCAAGTTAGTATTGCCAATCCACCTAAGCTGCATGTCTTTGCACTGCGGGAAGAAATGGGAGCAACCACAGCAAACCCTCGCAGACATGGCCAGAACATATAAACTCCACACAGGGAGGTCCTGGAACTGTTTTCAATTTAATACAGGTTGAAAAAATGTAAAATTCACTACTTTCTGCTTTTTTTAGCACACTGTCCCAACCTTTTTGAAACAAAGGTTTGTATATACAGGTATGTGTGTGTACTCTCTGCTCAGGTAACACTTTAGTTGCTGTCCCCCAGTGCTAGAACCTTGAAAAATCACCAAGCAATAGAAACCAGTTAGTGCTGAGTTTATATGATCTCCACATGCAGTGGATTCAGAAAGTATTCAGACCCCTTCACATTGTGCAGACTTTATTCTGTTGCAGATTTCATTTAAAATGGATAAACTTGCCATTTTTGACCATCAATGTAGACTCAATAACCCATAATGACTAAGCAAACACAGTATCAGAAATGTTTGCAAATTTGTAAAAACCACTAGGGGGCTTTGCCCCCTGCTCACTTTTCTCGCCAACCCCTGGGCCTGCACTATGCATTAGTCTTTTTACGGTTCTGCTGCTCGCGTTTTGGGATGCGGATATACAATTTAAACAGATTGTTATTTTCATGGGAATTGTTACATATGCATAATAGAACTAACTATTTTACATTACAGCAAGTAATTAACCATATTAAAAAATAGTAAAACGTAATAATTTGAAAGTAAATTATGTTTCATGTTGCGTTAGGAGTTATTTGTTGCGTAATACGATTTTGTTCTGTTTGGCTTTAAAATTAACAGGCAAATACTTTTTAAACTTACACTTTTACTGTAAAACTTAAGTAAAAACAATTTTTTAAATTAAATTTTCATCAATATCGCAATGAATTTTGATTCTGTGTTTGGACTTTCATCGTGACACACGTTTAACTGCCCTTGATTGAATTTTGTTTCTTTCTCTCTATTAAATAAAACGACTTTTTCAAATGTTTGGCTCTGAGATTTGTTAATTGTCTTTGTAAAAGCTATTCTAACGGGAAACTGTTAATGTTTTAATACGAATGGCATATCAAGATCTCCTTTGTTGTCTAATGTTATCAACTGAAGATGTACTACATTACTTTTCTTGGACACATCCTTCTTTCTACAGTAATTCATGCGGAGGAAGACTGGACTGTGTTAACGGTTGTAGATATTCTTTGGGAAATTGTAAGTTGATGTTTTCATCTTCCACATGATCACCACCAACTGTTTCAGCATAGTCTATTGATACGCATTTAACTAATTTGCCGTGTAACCGATCAACAATTTTGTCATTAATTCGTTTGACTTTCTCGGTGCTAGGACTGCCTGTGTACTCATTTTTACTTGTGATAACCCTTCGTGATGAAATTCTTCAATAAGATTTGAACATAATAATTGGGAACTTAAAGTGAGGAAAACATTAAAATTTATAAGAGCTGAGAGAGCAAGAACTGCGTTTACCAAAAGCATTCACACGAATGAGAGGTGAGAGTACCGTGTGTGTGGTTGAATATGGTTGAGAGGAGGGCGTGACTTGAAAAAATCTCATGTCCAAAGTCTTGTCTTGCGGGACTTGAAAAAATCTCTTCAAAAAAGTCTTGTCTCGTCACAGGATTTTTTTTATATAATAGAGAGATATATGTTCTCAGGTCCATGGCACTCCGAATTGTGGTCAGGTGCATCTTGTTTGCTTTAATTTTTCTTGACGTGTGTCTAGAACCTGACTGCACTCCACATGTGCCATTGACTGGGCGCATTGAATTTAATGGGAACTGTTTAGAAAGGCATATATCTTTGTATAGAAGGTCCCACAATTCACACTGTGGTGAAGAATAGATCAGAGCAAAAGTATAAAACCATTTATAAAGCTTTGAGTGTTCCCAGAAGCACAGTGGCCTCAGTAATTGTAAAACTGAACGTTTCGTACCACCATGACTCTTCCTACAATTGGTCGCCAAACTGATTAAATGTGCAAGAAAGACCTTGTTTAGGAAGAAGACCAAGAACCTGCTGAGATGAGAGAACCTGTCGGAAGGACAATCATCTCAGCAACACTTCTCCAATCAGGCATTTATGGTAGAGTGGCTGGATGGATGCCATTTGTGAATAAAAGGCATATGACAGACTACCAGGACTACCAAACTACATTTACAAAACTCTGAGAGCATGAGGAAAAAGATTCTTCAGTCTAATAAGACAAAAAATAAACTCTTTAGGCAGAGCACTATGTATGATGTCCATCCTGCCTAATACCATTCCTATGTTGAAGCATGGTGGTGGCAGCATCATGCTATGGGGCATTTCTTTGTGACTGGAACAGAGAGACTGGTTAGAATTGAGGGAAGGATGAATGCATCCAAATACAGAGAGGTCATTGAAGAAAACCTGCACCTGACCTCAGATTACCTCACGATTCACCTTTCAGTACAACAATCATCTGAAGCATCCAGCCAAGACAATGCTGGTGCGGCTTTGGGGCTATTCTGTGACTATTCTTGAGTTAGTTCCTTCCTTATACTCCTTTCTGCTGAGAAAAAACTATAGTTCTGAATAGTAATACAGTGGGAAAACAGACCTAGAAATTTTCAGTTTAAAATATTGTCTAAAAGGTCATGAAGTAGATATAGTCTATTCAAATACTAAAGTAATAAAAACAACAAGCACGATACTTACCAAGTGTGCTGCGATCCAAGTTATTAAACATAAAATATTTTAACAGTTCTCGAAGGAATGCCATTAAATAATTAAATACATTTTTATGGCACTGAGGTAGGGTGGAGATGGCCTGGAATAAAAAAATGAATAAATGAATCGAGTTAAAAAAGATTATTAAGGAACACAATCCTAAAAACAAAAAACTATACTTAAATAAATGGCTTAGATGCAATGTTAAAAAATATGATATGGCTTGAGAAAAAGTCAGTGTTGATTCCAGATCATCACACTTTCTTCACAGCTCACATATAACAATCGCAAGCTATAGGACATGTGTTGTTAGAAGCAAAGAAACATAAAATCAACTTGATTAGTTCAAGAGTCAACAAATGAAGAACAGTCACACTGTTACATAAAATGTTTGCAAGCAAGTATTTCATGTATTAAAATGTTGTTTGTTGTCTGGTATGGTAGTGGAATTTACCATGCCAGAAACAAAGCTTCACAAGCGCACAGGGGCCTTGTCACTATGTGATTCGTGATACAATCTACTGTACAGTCTTCCACTGTACACCCAATATTGTTTACCAGCTTCCACTGTACCTTTAAACTATTTATGATCAGCCCATAACTAAAGCATAACAATTATATTATTTTAAAGTGTTAAAAGCATACACATTTTTAAATATTTAATGCAAGCAGATTATTGATGGTAGGATTTCAGCAACAAATTATTGTCATTCTTAAGATACAATTATAAGGTGTAGGCTAATTCCTTTTCTGTTCTTTCTTTATATTTAAAGTAAAATTAAGTTTGAAATATTCAACCTGCTTTTAAGAATTTTTTAATGTGTGGATTCATTATAAACTATGTTAAGATTCACTATAAAATAAAAATATTTATCAAAAAATATTATACTCTGCTGTATTGCTACTTTGCCCATCTCTGGCAGCTCAATTACCATTAGGCCTATTTGAAGATTTTGGAGCTTCAGCCTTGATATTAGTAAATAACACAAAACTTTTTTTCACCCATTTTGTTGTGAGCTTGTCATCATGGAGCAATACCTAAATAAATGCAAAACTGTTGTGATTATACGGCCAGCTAGCTGTCACGGTTATGACACATTTGCACAAGTCAGATTAGCTAAAACTGACAAAAGAAAAAAAAAGAACACAGATGGTGGTATGCTTACTTACATTTGCTGAGATGATACAGATCTACTTGAAAAGTGTAACTGTACAGTCAGACTTTCAGCTGCTGTCTCACTTTTGTATTGCTCCATGGTACAACTACTTCTAGATGTGCAAGTTTTTTTTTTTACATTGGGAACTTTCATGCTTAATCTAGTCAATCCTTGTTCTAATTATAACATTATAAATCATAAGTCAAAAGTGCTTATACAGTAATTAAGCATTTTAATTATCTGAGTTGAGAAAATCTGAAATCACATGACCCACTTCATTTAATATATCCATCCATTTTCCAACCCGCTGAATCCGAACACAGGGTCACGGGGGTCTGCTGGAGCCAATCCCAGCCAACACAGGGCACAAGGCAGGAACCAATCCCAGGCAGGGTGCCAACTCATTTAATATATGCTTCATTTTATTATTAAGGGCTTAAAATATATAAAAAGAACCATATGAACATATGGTTTCTACTTCGCGGATATGCACCTTTCGCGGGGGGTTCTGGAACGCAACCCCCGCGATGGAGGAGGGATTACTGTATTATTATTATTTTGTGTTAAAGGGCACATTTTAGTCACAACATAAAGAAGTCCATTTTACAATAAAGACTAAACAAGACCTTTTCAAAGAGGCTGACAAATCAACTAAGAACTGTTACCTGTTTGCACTGCGTATAGCTACCAGAACTGTCAAGGCTCTTGTGATAATGTGAATAGCAGATGACAGGTTCAGGGAGAGCATCCAAGAACAGCAGCAAAGCTTCTGCTACGGAGTGATTGCTACCAGCTGAACAAAACAGTTAAGGAAAATCTACAATATCGAAACAAAAAACAGGAAATGTACACAAAGGAAAGGTTTAACAATCTTCATGATTACAGCAGTTTGCAATATGTATTGTTTTTGTTTATAATCAAGGTGTTCCTCTTATGGGCAAGGATATGAAGAGAATCTGGCATTCCTGTGTCTAAGCAGTCACGAATTTCCTCAAACTCCGTCCTGAGACCAGGCTGTTGGAACAGATCTGCCTACAAGAATTATACTCTGTTAAAAAAGTTCTACTAATGCCATTTAATCAATTTAATAGTTTTCTCTTTATTATTCTTCAGTAAGTACTGTATTAGTGTTTACCTTTTTAATTCAAGATTTAAAATAGAACAGAGTAAACAGATGAACACATAACATTTTTATTGAAAATAAAACACAGAGCAATGAATGACAACCAACCTGATGGCAAGCATTTCTGTATAAATGTTCAACCAACATCCACACTTCTTTGGGAATGTCCAGTTGCTTTTCTAAAGTATTGCTGGGCTCAGTTTGCGGATGAAGTGGCATCAAGGTCTTTGTTGAATGCATAAAAGATAGCAAAGCAATACATGAATAATTATTTGATATTTATTATCTTCTTCTGTCCATCCTCGTCACACCCAAAGCAAATCTTAAATCTGTAACTCTTCTACCTCTAGCTCTGTCTCCTATTTTTTGGTCAGTGCCACCGTCTCCAACCCATATAACACAGCTGGTCTCACTACACCCCTGTAGACCTTCCCTTTCACTCTTGCTGGTACCCGTCTGTCACTTCTGACACTCTTCTAGACCCACTCCACCCTGCCTGCACTCTTTTCTACACCTTTCTACCACACTCCCCGTTACTCTGTACTGCCAATCCCAAGTATTTAAACTCATCCATCTTCTCCAGCTGTACTCCCTGCATCCTCAACATTCCTCTGACCTCCCTCTCATTCACACATACATGTTCTATCTTGTTCCTACTGACCTTCATTCATCTCCTCTCTACAGCATATCTCCACCTCTCCAGGGTCTCCTCAACCTGCTCCCTACTCTTGCTACAGATCACAATGTCATCAGCAAACATAGTCCACGGGGACGCCTGTCTAATCACGTCTGTCAACCTGTCCATCACCACTGCAAATAAGAAAGGGCTCAGAGTTGGTCCCTGATGAAATCCCACCTCTACCTTAAATGCATCCGTCACTCCTACCGCAGACCTCACCACGGTCACACTTCCCTCGTACATATCCTGTACAACTCTTACATACTTCTCTGCCACTACCAACTTCCTCATACAATACCACAACTCCTCTGTTGGCACCCTGTCATATGCTTTCTCTAAATCCACAAAGACAAAATGCAACTCCTGCCCTTCTCTATACTTCTCCATCAGCACCCTCAGAGCAAACATCGCATCTGTGGTGCTCTTTCCTAGCATGAAACCATACTGCTGCTCACTAATCATCACCTCCCTTCTTAACCTAGCGTCCACTACTCTTTCATATAACTTCATGCTGTAGCTCATCAATTTTATCCCTTTGTAGTTACTATAGCTCTGCACCCTTAAAAATATGTAGCAGTTCACTTCTTCTCCACTTTTTATGCATCCTCTAATTTTTTAAGATTGCATTAAACAATCTTGTTAAAAACTCCATTGGTGTTTCTCCTAAACACCTCCATGCTTCCACAGGTATGTCATCTGGACCAACAGCCTTCCCATTCTTCATCCTCTTCACATCTGTCCTTGCTTCCTCCTTGCTAATCCATCGCAGTTCCTGATTCACTATCTCCACATTATCCAACCTTCTATCTCTTTCATTCCCTTCATCCATCTGCACAGCACACTCTCCTCACTTGTGAGTAAGTCTCCACCTTTATCCTTTATCACCCTAACCTGTTGCACATCTTTCCCAGCTCTGCCCTTCTGTCTAAGTCAATCGGTACAGGTTCTTTTCTCCCTCCTTAATGTCCAACCTCTAATACAACTCATCATACGCCTTTTCTTTAGCCTTCGCCACCTTTCACTTCACCTTAAGCCTTATCTCCTTGTACTTTCTGCATCACTCTGATTATCTCGCTTCTTATTCACCAGCCTCTTCCTCTGTATCCTCTGCTATACTTCCCCTTTCTAACACCGGGTTTCTTTGTCCTTCTTCATCTGTCCAGATGTCACACCAAGCACCCTTCTAGCTGTCTCCATTACCACTTCTGCTGTAGTTGCCCAGCTCTCTGGTAACTGTTCACTGCCACCTATTACCTGTCTTACCTTCTCCCTGAACTCCACTTTACCATCTTTCTTTTTCAGCTTCCACCACTTGATCCTTGGCTCTGTCCTCACTCTCCTCCTCTACTTAATATCCAACATCATCCTACAGACCACCATCCTAGGCTGCCTAGCAACGCTTTCCTTTGCCACCACTTTGCAGTTTCCAAACTCCTTCAGACTGACCCTCCTGCATACACCTGTTTTCCTACCTCTTCTTAAAATACATATTCATCACAGCCATGTCCATCTATTTCACAAAATCCACTATTTGACATTTCTTATAAAATGTAAAAATACTAATATGAAGTGATTAACAAGGCTACTTTTTAGCAAAGTACAATATTAACAAATAATAACTGAAATGCTGATTAATATTCACTGACATTCATAATTCTCTTTGATCAATTGTCATCTCAACTAGAAAGAGCTCCTAACTTATGTGTGCATATTTGCAGGATTAAGCAACCCCCAAAAGTTTTTAAAATTGAAGTGTGATTCATTTACTATAAATATAATAAATATACTGCATATTGGTAATAAAAAAAAAATGGATTACTGTGCTATATCTTTAAACTGTTGAGAATTGTTGCAGTATGTTTGTATAAGTAACGGTAAGCTGAATGGAGATAAAATTAAACTTTACTTACAAATTGCTGAATATGTTCTGGAGGCATATCTTGGATTGGTTCTCGCATATAGCACAATGCTTGTAGTGAAGATCCAAAGCAACTTGGGAGATAATTACCAGAAATAGGAACAAAGTAGTCTTTACCCCTTTCTAGGTGCAGAATTAATATATCTTCTAATTTCTCTTCTTGGCTGGTTAACTTTGTGGCAGTAGTTTTATTTACAAACACTTCAAGTTCAATTTCTAATTTTGCACCTGTTAAACAAAATTAAAACAGTTCCCTTTGTGGTATATCTTTTTATACTAAATCACAGATGTGCCATGACTGGTATTTTGATATTAAAATAAACAAAATAATTATAAAAATTTTTAATAAAATAATTTTTAAAAATCTGAGTGACTAACAGGATAGGACCAAACGGAACAGTTTTGTAATTAGGGTTTGGGCACTGACTAAGGATGTTTCCAGGGTAGTTACCATGGCTGGTGTACTTGGAAAGATTAACGGGAAGGGGCACACCATGCACACATTGGAGGGACCATGTGTCTCATAAGGTGTCTTACCACTGTCAATTCAGTGGAATAAATATAGTTTAATTTCCACCAGCTCACCCTTGTATTGCAAATTCTCTACTACTCACATGAATATTCAGTTTTTGCATAAAGTTTTCAAATTTTAGAAATTCACATATTTCATTTTTATGGTTAATTTTTAATCCTCCTAAGACTATTGTTCAAATAATATTGATCAAATAATAATTAAAGGATACTAAACTTTTTACACATAATTACATTTTTCAGATTAAATATTAATCTTTCTAAATTATCAGAATGCACCATCTCTGGAATGAAGCTATTTTCTGAACAGCATTTTACAAAATACCCATTTACAATGAATTTAAGTTAAAATGTTTTATATGATATGATATTGCTTACTGAAAATCTATTTTGAAACATTACTACTGGACCAAGATCCAACTAATACTGAGGTCATACTAATGCAAATTTATAAAAACAGACAGAATTCACAGGAATAAAATGCAAAAGATTAGATGTCTAATGTACCTTGAGCAACGAAACCTTTGCAGGGCTGTGCAGTGAGCCATGGTTTACAGTAAGCAGGTTCCTCCAGCTTCTGAATAAACTGAAATTGACAGGGAACTTGTCCATCATTGTATATGGTAAATGTCTGAACCTGTCGCTGCATGTACTTTACATCTTTGAAATAAAACTGAAAGAAAAAAGATGTAACTCCATCAGTGAATGCTATATTTAAATTGACATTTTGTTAATTACAACACACTGCACCGTCTTAAGTGAAGCTCGATGCTAACAGAAATACGTTAGCTGAACCAACATTTGCCATTATCGAAGTGTTGGCAAACAGACCCCATCACGGCAGCAGTGGGCAGAAGGATGAAACCAACTCTGCATAGTTCCTTTACAGTGAACATTCACACAAATGCACACTCAGTCTTACTTGTGCTGTTTTGAGTATAACAAAAATTGGACATTTTTAGAGAAAAAAAGTTTGGTCAACTTTGCAGTTTATAGTATTTGCATTATTTACTCAGGATTCCAATTTTCAGTAGTTATTTTCTTTTTCATTATGGTAAATATTCTCTGTGGAAACAGGTTGTATATGTTGCACATGATTACACTAAAACCTAAGTTATTCTCTCTTTATGCACTCTACTTGAAATAAAATTAATTTATTTATCATTTAAGTGGCTATTCAATTCTACAGACAATTTAAGGAAATAAACAGAATGAACTCATTATTCCTGTTTCACACATAATTTAAAGTATTGCTATTTATTGTTATGGTGGGTAACAGATTTGTGGATTTTAGCACATGGAAGAACTATCAAAAAATGGAACAAAGCAGCTATTACAATGTACAGTTGTTTAAGTACTGTACGTATGTTTTATACATGAAGTGAATCAGTAACAACCATTAATTATAAAGTAAAAAACAAAACTATTAAAACATGTCATATATACCTCACGCTCTGAAAGAGAAACTGAAGGAATACATTCATTTTCCATTTTATCCAGTGATCGCACTATTTCCTCAAAAGTCTTTTTGTATAACTCTTCATTCACTACTTTTATCTGTAAGAGAAACATACAACAATTATTACTATGACATAGTCTGAAATCTTTTTGAAAATTGTTCTTTCTTTAAAAATATCTGACAGTATTTGAGTTTGAAAGTAAGTGTTAAAATATATTTTGTATTCTTATAATAAGAATAACATCGCTTTGGTGTATCTCTGCATCCTGAATAAGGTCAAGAAATAAAACTGTCAAAAAATGTCCCTGTAACAAAAGCATACCTGAAGGAGGGATAAGCAAAGGAAAACTTAGAAAAAATAAAAGGATTGACAAAGAAAAAAAAAACTTCTCCAGTGGTTCTTTATATACGGACCTAACAATGATTCTGGCTGGAGGTGTCCTTTACATCACTACTTTGGGTAATTTCTGGGACAAGTACAAGGTCTGATTAAGGAATGGCTTGCTTTGGCTACAAGGATGCCAGGCTCAAATTTTCTTTAGAGTGCATTAGTTCTCTCTACCTATGCATCTCTTTTTATCCCATAAGTAGTCCTTAAAGGGTCAGGTGACCAAAGCTGCTTCTCCTAAGTAAGCAACCCATTCCTTTGAATTACAGACAATGTGTAAACAATCGCCTAACCACATATAATACCGACTTGTAAATATACAGTATATTACAAAAGCAGCAATTCTATACATCACAGACTGAAGACTTTAAAGATAGCCTTAATTACAATGCATTAAGTTTGTTTTGTTTTCCTTAGATAGCTCAACTACAGTAAAATGCATTTAAATTCAGTAAAACTGTATTTTCCAAATATTGAATGTGAACTCAGCAATAATTCAAAATGTAATATTGTTATAGATTCTGAGATATTTCATTCATAAATAAATATTATCCTCTGCAGTTTAAAAACATGATATTTTATGCATTATAACTTGCATGTCAAATACACAGTAATACAGTAATAATATCTATATCAGAAAAGTTGAATGGATTCATTTTTTTTCTTACCCCAATTTCAAAAATTGAGCTGACAGGTTTGTGGTCGCTAGTTTTCAAAGATAAGTGACTGCTGTATTGTAGCTGCTTCACACTTTTTCCTTTCCATAAAATACGGTCACACCAGGCTGGAGTTCTGCACTTTTCACTGATGACCGGTTAAAACAAAATTAATATATCTCTGAAAATAATTCCTCTTTTTAAACTGCATAACCTTATATTCCGTTCAACTTGAAAGGATAAAAATATAGCTACTATATAAATATATAACACAAACACACACACATACAGTGCATCCAGAAAGTATTCACAGCGCATCACTTTTTCCACCTTTTGTTATGTTTCAGCCTTATTCCAAAATGGATTAAATTCATTTTTTTCCTCAGAATTCTGCACACAACACCCCATAATGACAATGTGAAAAAAGTTTACTTGAGGTTTTTGCAAATTTATTAAAAATAAAAAAACTGAGAAATCACATGTACATAAGTAATAATAATAATAATTCATTACATTTATATAGCGCTTTTCTCAGTACTCAAAGCGCTATCCACACAGGGAGGAACCGAACCCATAACCTTCCACAGTCTCCTTACTGCAAAGCAGCAGCACTACCACTGCCCCACCTGTGAGCCTTTGCTCAATACTTTGTCGATGCACCTTTGGCAACAATTACAGCCTCAAGTCTTGTTGAATATGATGCCACAAGCTTGGCACACCTATCCTTGGCCAGTTTCGCCCATTCCTCTTTGCAGCACTTCTCAAGCTCCATCAGGTTGGATGGGAAGCGTTGGTGCACAGCCATTTTAAGATCTCTCCAGAGATGTTCAATCGGATTCAAGTCTGGGCTCTGGCTGGGCCACTCAAGGACATTCGCAGAGTTGTCCTGAAGCCACTCCTTTGATATCTTGGCTCTGTGCTTAGGGTCGTTGTCCTGCTGAAAGATGAACCGTTGCCCCAGTCTGAGGTCAAGAGCGCTCTGGAGCAGGTTTTCATCCAGGATGTTTCTGTACAATGCTGCAGTCATCTGTCCCTTTATCCTGACTAGTCTCCCAGTTCCTGCCGCTGAAAAACATCCCCACAGCATGATGCTGCCACCACCATGCTTCACTGTAGGGATGGTGCCAGGTTTCCTCCAAACATGACGCCTGGCATTCACACCAAAGAGTTCAATCTTTGTCTCATCAGACCAGAGAATTTTCTTTCTCATGGTCTGAGAGTCCTTCAGGTGCCTTTTGGCAAACTCCAGGCGGGCTGCCATGTGCCTTTTGCTAAGGAGTGGCTTCCGTCTGGCCACTCTACCATACAGGCTTGATTGGTGGATTGCTGCAGAGATGGTTGTCCTTCTGGAAGGTTCTCCTCTCTCCACAGAGGACCTCTGGAGCTCTGACAGAGTGACCATCGGGTTCTTGGTCACCTCCCTGACTAAGGCCCTTCTCCCCCGATCGCTCAATTTAGATGGCCGGCCAGCTCTAGGAAGAGTCCTGGTGGTTTCGAACTTCTTACACTTACGGATGATGGAGGCCACTGTGCTCATTGGGACCTTCAAAGCAGCAGAAATTTTTCTGTAACCTTCCCCAAATATGTGCCTCGAGACAATCCTGTCTCGGAGGTCTACAGACAATTCCTTTGACTTCATGCTTGGTTTGTGCTCTGACACGAACTGTCAACTGTGGGACCTTATATAGACAGGTGTGTGTCTTTCCAAATCATGTCCAGTCAACTGAATTTACCACAGGTGGACTCCAATTAAGCTGCAGAAACATCTCAAGGATGATCAGGGGAAACAGGATGCACCTGAGCTCAATTTCGAGCTTCACGGCAAAGGCTGTGAATACTTATGGACATGTGCTTTCTCAATTTTTTTATTTTTAATAAATTTGCAAAAACCTCAAGTAAACTTTTTTCACGTTGTCATTATGGGGTGTTGTGTGTAGAATTCTGAGGAAAAAAATTTTGGAATAAGGCTGTAACATAACAAAATGTGGAAAAAGTGATGTGCTGTGAATACTTTCCGGATGCACTGTATATATATATATTTATATATATATATATATATATACATACACACACACACACAGTGCCCTCCATAAGGTTTGTAACAGACACATTTTTCTTTGAATAAACCCTCTGCTCCATAGTTACAAATCTACAAAATTACAAATTAAAGAGTTCAGACATGATTAAAGTGTACATTGGAGCTTTAATTTAAAGATATTTGCATAAATTTCAGTCATACCATGTAGAAAAGACGCCACTTTTTTATACATGGTGTTCCGATTTCAGGGCACCGCATCCACCCATAGATACCACCATTGGAAGGTGATGAGTAGTTCGTTTATGTCAACAAAGACACACTATATGGCATATAAGAATACTGCAGAGCGTCCGGGAGTACATCTAGAAAAACATGTCCTGTTTAAATGTTTTCTACGAAGCTCTGGTAGGTGGCAGGGAAAGAAAGTGCCTCATGTTATCTAACTGGATTGCCCTGCAGAAGGTGGGCAGGCTGACTGTCAATGCTGGACAATCATAGACAATGGAAAGTGAGGAGTAGTCCGTTAATGTCAACAAAGGCACACTATATGGCAGATGAAAATAAATGAAGAGGAGCTCAGAAAAAAAAAGATGTACATAATATCAGATATAAAATGGCCTAACCACCTTTCTATCTTGATTCCAATTCTTGTTCCAGATTAGATTTGATATTACAACTTCATAATTTAGCATTAATATAAATTATTGTTACATATGGCTCGTGAAGTAAATTAGAAATAAGCTGAGACTGATTGTAGAAAATCATAAAATATTAAAAAAAAGAAAAAACAGACAAAAAAACCAAATAAAAGATACTGCATTCTAAATGAGGAATTCAAATGCAGAAAGTTGTAGATAAGTTGAAATGTTTGAATGAGAGTATCCTGCATCTGAAAACAGGAATGTAGGCTTTGACCAGGGGAAAAAACAGGAACAAATGTTTAAAAAATTAAATGATCTGAAGTGTCTTAGCATCTGTAAAATATTAACAGGAAAAATACAGTAGTATAGTGTAGTACATTTTGAAGGTTTTCAAATACATGTGGTATATAATTAAATTATTCATAATCTATGAAACTGCATAGGCTCTTTTACTAAATTAACGTTAATAAAAAAAGAGCTTTTAGACTGGCTAATCCTGAATTGCATTTTTGTACCTTGTATCCCACTGATCAGATCCTGTGTCGTATTTATAAGTTGGCTGAAATGTGAGCTCTCCTTCTGTAAAACCATCAAACACTGCTTTTTCTTCCATCTGCTTCTTTAACTGGGAAATATATGATTTTCAAAGTGTAAATCAAAATATTGTTTAATATGCTGTATCAAAAGCATGTAAAAGTACAACTTTTATTAAAAGGATAGACCTTGGAAACAAAACCTGACTATTAAGATAATATAGCAAATATATGGTTGCTGTTCTTTGTAATGCATTGTACATTTTTTTGTTTAACTACAACTGTCAACTACAAAATGTTTTACTTATTTTCTGTTTTAGTCCTCACTTATTGTTTCTAATTAATTAAATAAAACATGTTTTATATCAGTGGTTCTAAATTACAATCCTAGAGGTCTGCAGTTGCAACATGCCTTTGTTCCAACCAGTTTCGTAATTAGAAGCCAGGCCTAGCAGATAATGAAAGTTAATTATATGGGTTGTTAGTACTTTCATTCTTCCAAGACAAAAATTGTATTTTTTTCTTCTGAGAACTTTATACATATGTTTTGTGGTCCTTCCATTCTCATTCATGTATTTCAAAACATTTTATTAACATAGATACTTCATGATGCATGTACAGTTTTAAATGGAAGCATGTTAGCTGGAGAGCTGGTGGTTCTATTGTCATTCACCCCTCATTATTAACTAATGAGAAGTTATGAAAGCAGTCACCAATTAAACCTTGAATGCAGTATGTTACGGCTGTCAGACGAGTAAAAGACAAAAAAATTAAAAATGTACAATTAATAGTGACCATTCTCAAGCTAAACTTGAAACAGTAAACTAATCCATAATTGATTGTTTCAGAGTTTGAAGACTTCCCTAATGCCTTTCAATAACAGATTTTGAAAATTAAAAAATGTATACAGGAGGCTCTATTCTAGATATCTCAATGAAAATTGAACTATCCTAGCAAATTTTCTTGAAGAACAATTTTGCCAAATTTGAACAAACTTGGTCCACTGGAAGTCAAACTGTTAAATTTGGAAAGACCGACAGTTGGAAAGACAGATATGGTAGTCACAGTTGGTGCTTTTTGCATTATATGTAAACATACCTAAAGAAATAAAAATGCACATTTTTGTGCAAAAATAACTACTAAAATCATATTGCAGTTTAAATATGGTAAGTTTTAAACAGTGCTCAATTTTATGGAATATGTGCACAAAAAACTGTTCTTTATACAAACCAGCTCTGCAAAAGAACATTTGCAAATATTTTTACAAAAATATTAGCATTTCATATTGATCTACAGACAGAATTCAAAGAAAATTATTTCAAGAAAGTATTATAGTTTACAATCAAATATAAAATTTGGAGAATGTTTGTTGTCATGATATTACACTCCCGATTGTAGAGCTTGTTGTCTCCTGTAAAATGCTTTATTTAGAGATGTGGCATATTTATGACCTATTCCGAAAATCTCAATGATGAACTCTGCCACCTTCTTGGTCTCCAATTTATTTTTATGAGACTGATATGCAATAATCTGTTCTCTAAAAATGCCTTTAAACTTTCCCAACGTATTCCTATAGAAACCTCTGATGATGTGTTAGTGTCTAAAAAATAATCAATTTGTTTGGACATGAACTCTGTAAAGTTCACATCTTCTAAAGACAGGGTGTTAAGCCAACAGCTACGAAACGAGTGTTCAGGGCATAGTGATTCAAGCTCCAAGATCGGAGACAGCAACAGTAGTGTACTTACAAAATTTGATTGTGGGCAATAAATTATTATTAATGAAGAAATAATGCATTCTTGTATAGCTATGATATACTGGTGAGAAGAAGGAATATTCTCTTGAATTTGATTTAAGCATTTCCAAGGGTCTGCTAAGTTATGATCTATTACAAACTGTGATTGTCTTTGCTGTAGTTGATGATCTGTCTAGGTATGGATTTAAAACGCGACAAAAAAATCTCTGGCAATTATAATTTTATGACTGCTAATATTGGAAAAGGGTGGTTTGGAAAAACAATTGATCAAGAAAATGTAAAAAAATGTGGTTAACTTCATCAAAATGTGCAAAAATAACCAACTTATCTAACCCAACAAATTCATCTGCTTATAAGTTGACTAGTGCTATTGAGACATAGTGGGAGCCAGGATTTGTGATGGTGGCAGTTCTAGCCAGCAACAGCAGAGGCAAGTGGTATGAATGAACTATGAAGATTCTAAAAGTAACTCAGAGGAAGGTAATGAAAAAAGAATAATACTCAGAATTTTCCTACATTTCATCATCCACACCGAACAGCTTCAAGAGCAGTTACACAAGAGACTATTTCCTCTATATAAATGGTATGAACAGAAAATGGTTATCTTACTCCAAGGAAATTAATGCCCTGTTTGCTCAAGCATAAAATCCATGCAAGCAAAAACTCTTTTGAATCTGTTTGTGTAACAAAGAAATATATTAAATACTCAAGTAAAAACCAGTTATTGCAAATACTTACAGACACAATCAGCTTGAAAAAATGTGACATGAAAAGACTTGCATTTGTGTTCAGTACATGTTTTCAGAAATCAAGTTGTTAATGTTGTCTATGAAACAGCAAAGCAATATACTGAAGGCCAGTGTCTTCCACAAAAATTCTCTACTACAACAGGGTAAAGTTCTGGCAAAAGGCAGGAAGGATTCCCGAACAGAGTGTCAGCCCATCGCAGGATAAACAAACAAGCATACATAAGTGTCCAATTTAGCATCAACAATCCACCTAACTGCATGTCTTTGGATTGTGGGAGGAAACCCACTCAGCCATGGGCAAAAAACACAAACCTGGAACTGAAATACCAGTATCCTAGTTGCATGGAAGTCCCAGATCCATGTTCAAATTGTCTTTGTATGCTGTAGTATTAACAGTACCCTTCACTGGAACTAACTGACCTATCCCACAGAAAAACTTTACAGTAGGCACTATGCAGTCTAGAAGGAGGCGTTCTCCTGGAATCCATCAATCCCAGATTCATCCATGAGACTGCCAGATGGTGAAGTATGATTCAAAACTCCAGAAAACACATTCCCTCCACTCCACAGTCCAAACGCAGCATACTTAACACCACTCCAGCCAACACTTGCTATTGTGCATAGTGATCTCAGGCTTGTTTACAGCTGCTCAGCTGGAGTAAATGAAGCTGCTCAGCATGAAGAGCCCAATGAGGAGTTTTTGTTCTGATGTTGCTTCCCATGGCATTATGGAACTCTGTTGTGACTGAAACAACAGAGGACAGGCAATATATATGCATTATTTGCTTTAGCACTTTAGTGGCCCCAGTTTGTGAATTTGTGTGGTTTGCCACTTTGTGACTAAGCTGCTGTTGCTCCTAGATGCTTCCACTGCATGATAATATTAAAGTTGGGGCCATTCAGCACGGTAGAAATTTCATATACTGACTTGTGACAATGTGGCATTCTATAATAGTGCCACATATAAAGTCACTGCTGCCAATGATTGATAATGGAGATTGCACGGCTATATGCTTGATTTTATGCAACTGTTTCTAATTAAGGTGGCTAAGGCACCTGAATTTAATAATCTGGAGGGTGTCCACATACTTTTGGCCAAGTGTGTTTTAAATATTTGAAAAACTAGTTACAGTCACTTGATAGTTTTAACGTGTTGTATTTTATTTAAAGAGCTTAGCAATAATTTAACATTATTTCCTGACTAGATTAGCCAATAAAAAATGGATACCAATAAATGTGGTAATAATAATAATTGAGAATATGCTTTAAATGTAATTAACTTTCTAAGCAGATTAAGCCAATAAATTCTTACTATTACACTTCTGTACTGTTGGAGGCTTCTTTCCTTTAGATGCTAGCTATACAGTAGCTGAACATTGTTGTCAAGTTTTACTTGACAAATTGAAAATGGCTTTGGAAATACCTCTCAAATTCCTTAATAATAAATAACCTTATTTACAACTAACACACATATTTTATACACATATATTTAAAATACCACAGCTAATAAAATAAATTAAAATCATCGTTTAAATCATCACAGACAATATAGTAATACAGAGAATCTACAAACCTGGTCGTACTTATAAAGAGTCTTAAAATCTCTTTCATCAATGAGTTTTTTGACTTGCTCAACATCTACGTCACTTATCCGGTAGTTTAGGTCACCAAACCAAAGGACAGTCCTACAAAAGATACATTTTGTTTATCATTTTATAGGATTAAGTCACTGCTTTCTGTTTGAATATCTTCATGGGTCAGAGCTGACCTTAACAAACTGTTTCCCATATCTGACTCTAACATCTAAAATAAACTGATAGAAAAAGTATTCTTTACTGTGCTTAAAGCATGTATAAGCATTTTTACTATACAATATAATCTATTAAATATTCAAATATATATTGTCCGGTAGAGCCTTTATACAGTTTTTATATAAACTTGGGAATTTGTAGTGAGTATAGCAGGATATTACCGATGGAAAGTGAGTTGTTAAAATGAGGGAATGAAAGGGCATTTTAGGCACAGACAAAAAAATAAGCTTAATAGTGATAAACAAGAGAGTATTAACAATGAAAACAGTAAGTGGGGAAAAGACATTCTGCCAAAGGGAGCACTTATTTTGTTATTCTGGACATGTCATTATAAAAAATAAAACAGGCAGAAATGCTAAGTATCTGTTATTAATAAATAATTGTTTTAAAGTAAAAATCTGGTACTTTGTCACAATACAATATTCAAAGGCTGATAAGAAATAAGCAAGGTACAGAATATTTCTAATAAATTTTGTAAAATCATATTCAATTTAATCAATTTCAAAACTTATACTTACTCATGTTTCATGATAGGCAGATTTGGAAGAACTGGGTCAAAAGACCTGAAAGTCAGTCTGCTACAGATGTCTCTAAAATCCTGGTTACGTCTTTCATATTCTTCTGTATGTGCTGCTAAGTGACAGTTCACAATACATAAGGATGAATTATGGAAATTGAACCTGATGCCTACTGCCCCTTTGTTACCCTGAAAAAAGTAAAAAAAAAACTTAGATATGAAAAAAATAGTTGTGGTACCATTCAATTAAAACAATTTAATAAACTGCAGTCTTTCATCTCCCATCAACATTTAAGTACTGTACTATATTTAAAAGCAACAGACAAACAACATTTCTAATTAGCTTACCTAAACCTGTGGATAAGTGTCTGCCTAAATCAGTGGTCCCTAACATAGCCAAATTAATCTGGTTTTGATCCTACAGAACAGGTGGAAGACTGTGCAAATAAGCCCAGATGCCATGCACTTTGTTGACTTCTCTATTTTTTCTACCTCCTATGCTTGTCTAGTATTTTTTTAAAGGATATGTTTGGTATTTTTTTAAATCAAACATATTTCTTCACAATCATGGTATACATTACTTTACTTCATGAAATTGCGTTTTAAATTGAACCAGATTTTATAAATTTTAAAAATTAACTAACCTAATGGGTATCTGTGTCCCGATGTGAAAAATGAAACATTAAAATTTACCAAATATGTTAATTTTTCAAGTCTAAAATGTTATCAAGTATTGATCCATGTCTTGAGATTACACATATATTGCAAAACAGTGTATTCATGTCTTTTCAGGAAATATTATTTACTGCCATCATTTTGTAGTATTTTTCCAGCAATGCAGTATTTGCTTCAATACAGCTTTGGAAAAATTCCGCAAAAGAATCTTACACATGCTTAAGTTTAACTTATTTTGGTTAAAGAAAGCATCTTCTGATTAGTTTGGATCTTTCGCTGTATTGCTTTCCTTTTCAGAAAATCCTTTTTGTTTCTCCTGATCTAACCTCTCTTTAATTCTGGCAATAACATTTACAATCTGTTCCTAATTATCTCCTGTCTTACGTTAATTATTATAATAAAGTGTTTATGTGCTTTTGATGGTGGAGGGATAATGCTTACCTGGAAAATTTATATGACATAACTTTTCCAAAACTAGTTTGGGGTGACATTGGTATTCTTGGCTAAATCTCTGTTTAATAGTCTTTATTGTTTTTGTTTGCAATTTCTCTAGCTTTATCTTTTGACTTTTGTAGAATCTGTAATTTTTGGCTTTTTGGATTTTATCTTTGTAGTTGAAACTTTAATTTTGCTTTTCTACTCTATTTTGTTTGCATTATAAAATTTAAGACTTTTTTACATTTTGATTTGCATAAACTTTTCTTTGACAAGTATCTTTTGATTGATATTTGAGCAAACATTAATTTGTTTTGAAATATCACCCTTTTCAGGATGGTTTCCTGTCTGCTGGAATAGATTATGGTTTCTGAAGCCCTTAGTGGAAAAGACAAATTTAGAAAATAAATGCATGAATAGTTTTTTATGTAAGGTCACAATACAGTAATTGTCATCAATTAGCCATACCATTCTTCCCATTATTCCTGTACCAACATATTCAGCTTCAATTGCAGAGATGTATTCAGCAAGTTCCTTCTTTACATAAAAAAGCAGCATTATGCCCACCAAGCGGATCACCTTAATCTGGAATTATAAAGATAGGAACCAAGTATACCGACTGTCAATAAAAACCTTTACAACCTTTATATATAATCTAAGGACACAAACACACGATTCATGTGGAGAAAACTATAGAGAAGACATTGTGCAGTGATTATGGGTCATTACAACTTTAACTAAAAAGTACAGAAACCATACAATGACTTGAGAAAATGGACACAGAAGATAAAATTGATATTTATTTTTCATTCTTGTGTGCTATCTTGGCAATTGACAAACATCTTCTTGGAAATGTAAACAACTTATTGATTAACTTCTAACATCAATAGCTTTAAGGACATTTTTTCCCTTACCATAGCATATTTACTTTCTGGATGCAGACCCTCATATACAGCTTTTGACCACTCCTGCTCCTTGGGAGTATCACTGAAGATAAATGCTTCTTTGCTGAGATCAAGTTCTTGAAACCTGTTTGAAAGTATATTTATCATGAACAGAACACGTGCATTAATATAAACGTGACAGGTAAATTTACATTTTTCTGGAGCTAAAAAGCAATGGAATAAAAATGTAAACAATACACAAAAATAAAAATAGACAGCAAAGCCATACTGCTTTATTGACATACCCTACAAGATAAATATCAGGAGGTTCAATGCCACCTTTCAGCCAAGGAAGTAAGCTTTCTTTTGGAGACTGCCCATTAACATTGTAAGTACCAACAAAAAACCTAAAAAAAAAAACAAGATATGGTGCAGCTAGTAAAAAATTTTATAATCAATGTCACTATAAATATATACCGGACAGTAAAAATAACAGTATATTATTGTGGATCATGTTTGATTTCCAGATGTCTATGGGGAGTTTATGCATTTGTCTCATTATCTTTGTGCAACACTCCATTTTTCACCCACATTCCAAAGACATGAATGACAGATTAAATGGCATCTTTGAATTATCCCAGTATGACTCTGTATGAGTGTGCTCTGTAATAAAATGGCATACTGG